>NW_020172456.1:3703313-3756508 GCF_003031525.2 Neophocaena asiaeorientalis asiaeorientalis | reverse complement strand
GTGCGCCTGCCTGCCTCTCTTTTTACTTCTGCTAGTTTCTCGTTCCTTCCGTTGCGTGCCTTGGACAGCCTTTGTCTCCCCGAGTGCTTGCCTGGCCCCGGGACCCTCTCGGACTGTGCCTCCAGGGAGGGTGGGAGTTCCAGGGTTCTTCTGTCACCTCCTGTTCGAATTGCAGCCTTTGAGCCTGGCATTCGACTGCACAGCCAACTGCAGGTTGTTTGGTAACTTCGTTTCACGTTAAAGTTTGTACAGTTCTGCTTGAGCTTTTAAAGCAGTAGTTCTTTATTAGGGAAATAGATTGAGATACGTGCGTCCCCACTTATCTATTTTGGTTTTAGAGACAGTTGTCTCCCAAACCCCAGCCATGGTGTTTTAAATTACTTATTGCTTAAATGAGTGTGGCTTTTGACACTTTGAGTTTTGTTTGGTTGGTAGTTTGGGACTAGGTGTCCCCGTTGCTCCTCCTGCCTTTAAATTGCTTGGCATAAGGATAGCATGAAAATAGATTTTAGAAAGTCCTTTGCAAAATGTAAATTGTGTGAAGGGAACTATGGTCTGAGAGTGGTGCCACAGAGTTTTAAGCTCTAATTATGGTCTTGAAATACGTTGGACTTAACAAGGGCTAGGGAAAAGGTGCTAATTAAAAATTTTTTTTTTTGCCGTACGTGGGCCTCTCACTGTTGTGGCCTCTCCCGTTGCGGAGCACAGGCTCCGGACGCGCAGGCTCAGCGGCCATGGCTCACAGGCCCAGCCGCTCCGCGGCATGTGGGATCCTCCCGGACCGGGGCATGAACCCGTGTTCCCTGCATCGGCAGGTGGACTCTCAACCACTGCGCCACCAGGGAAGCCCTAAAACGTATTTAATTAGATGAACGAAGTATATTAAACGTTTCCCTTTAAAAAGGCATTTTGAAAATCGCTCCTCCTGCGCTCAGCCTCTGGAAGGTTTGCCTATGAAGTGATCCCTGAAGTATGATGGTTTGACAAGAATGAGTTGAAAAACAGGAAACTTTGGAAAGCTGTTAGCTAGAAATCTTAGAGACTCCTCTTATCCTTGTCATTTCAACCTCAGTTATAACGTGTTTTTGTGTGACTGGCACTAAAGTACAAAACTTGGATAACACTTAATTTATTTTCTGAAGGATGGCAAGAAGACTTAAAAGTTGCTAATTATTCACAAATATATGGCATACTCCTTAAGAGTCTTTACCCGGTAGCTTCTGGGTGGTAGTTAGGACCAGAATGGGTGCAAACTTGGTCCTTTTTTTCCATGCAGAGTACAAACCTGGGTCACTACAGATTCTTGGAACACTAAAACTGCAAGCAGCCTTCCGTAAAGTGTGTCACTAAGTTGTCTTTCTCTTCCTGCCACAAACATTCTTATTAGTGACCCCAGACCATAGAACGGTCTTTTCATCCATGGTTTTTCTGCTCCTGTTTGGACAGATGAGACATTCTCTAATCTTTTTAGATCTGATCATCAGGTAATTTAGTTTAGCAAGTTTAACTGGGGGAAAAGGGGAATGACTGATTTATTCCCCTGAGTTTGCTTGTTTTTACTAATAACCCAGTTGTCATCTGGTGAGTATTTTGAGTTTTTGTGCTTTAAGAACATGCTGACTTCGGGCATTTAACAAGGGCCACATACCTATTCTTAATGGCTTAAGGGAGTATGGATGGTAGGAATAGAGTCTAAGGGTAGCCAGGTGAAAGGTGACTTTATTTTCTGTAGACAGGGTGGACTCTGCAGTGCCATGATCTGTCTGAAAAATTATTCAGAAACAACAGATCCTATTCAGTCTTTCTTCTTCTTTTTTCTCTTTTTTGAACCTCCTTTTGGCAGATGTGGCCTCATGGATGAGCTGGTACATGACTTAGCCTCAGCCTTGGAGCAGACATCTGAGCAGAATAAGCTTGGTGAGCTGTGGGAGGAGATGGCGCTGAGCCCTCGGCAGCAGAGGCGGCAGCTTCGCAAACGGAGAGGCCGGAAGCGCCGTTCAGACTTCACTCACCTGGCAGAGCATACCTGCTGCTACAGTGAGGCCTCTGAGTCAAGTCTGGATGAGGCCATCAAGGACTGTCGAGAAATGGCCCCAGTCACCAATTTTAGTGACTCTGATGACACTATGGTAGCCAAACGGCACCCAGCTCTTAACGCCATTGTTAAGAGTAAGCAACATTCTTGGCATGAATCTGACTCCTTTACTGAAAATGCACCTTGTCGACCGCTGAGGCGCCGACGGAAGGTGAAGCGCGTAACATCAGAGGTGGCTGCCAGCCTTCAGCAGAAGCTCAAGGTGTCAGATTGGAGCTATGAGAGAGGCTGCAGGTTCAAGTCTGCTAAGAAGCAGCGTCTGTCCCGCTGGAAGGAGAATACTCCCTGGACCTCATCAGGTCACGGGTTGTGCGAAGCAGCAGAAAATAGGACTTTCCTAAGCAAAACGGGAAGGAAAGAAAGGATGGAGTGTGAAGCAGATGAACAAAAACAGGGCTCTGATGAGAATATGTCAGAATGGTGAGATCTCCCTTACTAAGTCATAGATTTTCCTGGTTAACGTTACCTAAAGCACAAATCCACAGTCTTGATGAGTTCAACTTTCTTTCAAACCAGCCTTTGTAATACTGACTTTGTAGCTCTGCTTTAACCAGTCAGGTTGTGTGTAGCTTCTTAAAGTACACTCATGATCCTGTTTCCCTACATCAAGAAGGCTATATTTTATAGAAACACATTTGTTTCTAAAAACCATTTAAAGCGTGTACCTCTTATTTTAAAAAACATTTTGCTGCTCTTTGTGCCACGTAGCTCATACACAGATACTGTTCTTTAGAACCAGGGCCTCAGTAGAGACTGGTGTGTATATGTATGTATGAGAAAGAGAAAACGCGGGTGCCAGGCATATGGAGTTTGTAAATGTTCTTGGTAAGCTGCCTTTACCCATTAAGAATCATGGCTTTAGATGTTTCTGGACTATAATTCTGTTCTCTGCTACTTAGAGTTTGACTGTATTGAGTTTAACATTCAAGTTGTCTGAACACATGGTAGGCTTTGAAAATAACAGGGCTAAATCGCATCAGTCTTACACCAAATGTCATCGAGCCAGAAAAATCTGTCTTGAATGGGTGCATGTTTAAAACGTCAGTATAGTTTTTGGTGACTTTTAATTTTTTACATCTCAAATAGATAGTCCTAGGGACACTGATACTCCCCAGCTTGATACTTTAATATCATTATTAATATTAATGTGTGATATCTGTTTCTCAGTGTGGATGCTGTTGATGTTTTGGATGGGGCAGTTCTTTGTGGTGAGGGATGTCCCATGCCTTGTAGGATAGTTGCCATCCCTACGTTGTTCCCATCACCCTTCACAGTATCAAAACAAATGCCTCCATGGGTGCTCCCTAAGTGGGTTGAGTAGTCCCAATTGAGAGCCAGTGTATTCTATTATTGTTAATATTAGTTAGCATTTATTAAGCACTACCTGTGTGCCAGGCACTGTACTATTGTGTAGAACATACATTCTTTAATGTCCATAACTCCCCTGTCTGGTAGGTACCACTATTTGTATTTTATAGAAGAGGAAATAGAGGTTATGAGTGTGCAGGTAATTTGCCCAAGGTCACCTAGTAGCAAAACTGGGAATCAAACCTGATTCCAAAGCTCATAGTTAACCACTATGTTTTGCTATGCTTTGAGCTTGCCTTTGCCATGGCACGTTTTCTGTCTCATCTGAACTTTTACAACTGTAGAACAGATGACCTTTCTTAGGACTTGGCTTCTTCTGACGTTTGTCTGAAAAACAAAGGCATAAATCTCACAGACTTGAAGGTGAGGTTTTGTCAGTAACAGGAAAAGCTGTTCAGGTTTGTATGCCTGTACTTTTCATGGGTGGTTTTAATCAAGTTTTTAAAATTTTTCTTAACTAACTTTATATTTGCCAGGCTGTGCAACTAGGTAGGCTTATAATTTGGCTTTCCTGATTTTCCTCTAATGTATATTCTAAGGCCTATTTACCCAATTTATATGTATAATTTTGGATTATAAAGCTTTTTTCCTTATCATTGCTACTTTTAATCAAACAAGAAATGCCTAGTTAACTTGTATCCTTCACACTGTTGAAACCCTCAGTTGAGGTGTTCAAGTTTGTTTCAACGTCAAGCTTACATACCAAATAGTAATCATCGTACTGTTAAGAATGTTTGGGGATGATATTTTTGCACGTATGTATTCCCCAGAATTTCTTGCTAAACTATGACTTAATTGTGTGTGTGAGTGACTGTTAACTCTGTCTTCTCTAAGATCACAGCCCAAGTGTGGTTCCAAATGCAGAGCCTGTAACCTTGCAGTGAGGCACTTCAGTCTTTCTAGGTCCTTCTTACCCCAGATACATCTGTTGCACATTATAGTCAGGTTGTGATAATATACATCTAGAGCTTGGAGAAATTGAGGTAGGCAGCAATTTACTCTTTCAAAAATCTGCTTGGATGTGCCAGTTTGTTTGCATACAGATCAAAGTGTAGAACTTTATATCAGAGGTACTGAGGGTTGTCAGAGTATATGATCCAACTTGTGAAATTATGAAGATGAAGTTGATCATTAAGCTTTACTTAGCCTAGTCAACAGATAGAGTTCTTTTAAAAAGCATATGTTGGACTTCCCTGGTGGCGCAGTGGTTGAGAGTCCGCCTGCCGATGCAGGGGACGCGGGTTCGTGCCCCGGTCTGGGAAGATCCCACATGCCGCGGAGCGGCTGGGCCCGTGAGCTGTGGCCGCTGAGCCTGCGCGTCAGGAGGCTGTGCTCCGCAGCGGGAGAGGCCACGACAGTGAGAGGCCCGCGTACCGGGGAAAAAGAAAAAAAAAAAAGGCATATGTTAGGTGTTCTAGGTTTGAAAATCTGTGTCTCAATCAGAGAGCTTTATTTCTACTTTCCTTAAATTCTGCTAACTATCTAAACATAGAGTAATTTTAAGCTTAACCGATAATTCTTTTCGCTTTTCTGTTTCTGTTCTTCCTTCCATTCTATACCAATCAATCCCTCAGGTGTTCTGAGGAACTGAAAGTGGTTATGATGTAATAGTTTTTTAAAGCCTTCAGAAAGCTCAGTTATTATTTTAATATTTTTCTTTGCATGTGTGTTCCATTCTAAAATGGATCAACTCTTTTGTAAGATTACTTTCTACTGATCTTTATTCAAATTGTCTATATAGCAGCTATTAATTAGGTGAGTTATAGCCTAATTTTGCTTTATTCTTCACTAATACATCATTCATTTGTTCCCCTTGAATTTAATTTAGCTTCTTTTCTTTCATAAGTGAATTGGTTTGGTGATGGCCTGAAGTCACAGTCAGGAGCCTTCCTAAGGTGATGTATTAGAAGCCGATCTCACAGGAAAGAAAATATTCCCTTCTGTTGGAAGCCGAGTGACAGAGATAGAGTGCTAAACCTTCCCCCTCCTTCTCTAGCCTAAGCTGACCTTCTGCGCCCCTTGGTGCCTCTTGTTTTCTTATTTTTATAGAAAATCAATATCCTTTCTGACCCAAACAATAGCTCAGAAGCAAGAATAAATGGTAGAAAGCTGAGATCTCTGTCCATCACCTCTCACTTTAACTCCCCCAAACTCTTTAATTATGAGGGTGCTTTGCTCCAGGTGTTTGCAACAGTAAAATTGCTAAATGAGGACCATTTTAACCAAAGATTGGGTGATCAATAACACTTTATAGCAGTAGCTTGTTGGATCAATAGCGTTCATTATTTCATGGTTAAGGTAAGTAGCCTCCTTTGCAAGTGGAGGTCATTAATCAGGGGTTACTGGAGCTGTGGAAAAGACTCTGTGTGGTAGGTTGAGGATGTTCTGTTTTCTCTTCTGTAAATAGGGATGCTGACCAAGAGGATATTTACCATTGTTGAAGATTGTACCATTGCATTTGAGAGTATTGAGTAGCTAGCATAGAGTGCTTCTGTAGATTTATTCAAAGCTCTGCTACTATATCCTTAGGAACAACTGAAAAACAAAAAACAACTTGGGAGATAGATTTGATACTATTGTATTTGAAGATCTGTCTCTTGAAAGAAATGTTAGGATTATTCTGTGACTCCAGAGGAAGGAACTAGGACTCATAGGTAAAAAGTACAGCGTGTGAAGTGTTGCCTCAGTATAAAATATAACATTCTAAAAATTAGGACTCTATAAAAATGAACTGAGTTGTTTTATCAGGTGATGAGTTCTATGTCACTGGAGGGATTCAAGCCTGGGCTTGGTGACCACTTACTGAGTTGCTGGAGAGTTGGAGAGTTTGAACTGAATGACTTCTAAGGTCCCTTGCAACACTGAGATTCTGTAATTCTTTTCAGTCACAACCTCCTTCCCATCATTGTAATTTCATATTTTAAAAAGCATCTGATAAGCAGCCTCAACTGCCCCTAAAATATTTATGAAGACATAAAACATTGCAAACTCACATCACCAGAGATCAGGACTTACAGCTGGCTTACTGCCAAGATTTTCTCAAAGTCCGAGGCTGATAGAACTGCACTAGAGAGTGCAGTTGGAAGCCCACAGCAGTGGTGAAGCTGCCCTGAAGGTCGGTAGTGAGGCCCTGCATTCTTCCTCTATAGTCTGCCCTTGGTTCAGGAAGGCAGGGTCCGGTTCAGTCAGAAAATTGGGCAGCTACAGTTTGAGCCAGAGTGTTGTTCTACCCTTTACTTGCCATCAGTTATCTTTCAGTTTCTCTTGGGAGGCTGTAACTCCCAGAATGTACTTGGATAGGGAATCGTAGTGTTTTCTGTGTGTGTATTTGTTTTGAGGGATAGGAGGCAGTCATAGCATATTGAGTTCTGGGAAATACAGTTTCCAAGAGTAGTTTACTGTTGGCATGGACAGGGAAGGAAAAAACACTCTTAGTAGTAGTGCATTCTGGAAACTGGAGTGTTTTATATAACTTCATTTATTGTAGACTCCTGGAATGGGCCCAGAATCAGGCAGTGAGGGTCAGAAGAAGATCCTTTCTCAGTCCCACATAGCTACATGTGACAAAAGCCTACCAGTGACACTGGGGATTAGGCTAGGGACTCTGCACATCCTCTTGGCCAGTTGTAGATGTGACAAGAGCTTGTTACCTGTATCCAAGGAAGTAGAGGATGGAACCAGGGGTAATTTACATACCCTTTCTGTTGGCAAATACCAAATTTTAGGTAAACCGGTTCTCAACAAGAGGCTTTTGGACAAGTTATGCAGAATGAGGGAAAGGGAACATCATCCTGAATGTTCAGTGGAAGAACACATCTTTGAAAATGACTGCCAGTGGAAACCAGAAGAACATTTTAGAAAATCTTCATTAGGATGCAAGGAGATATAATCACTTTGAAACAGGAGCAGTAAGTCATAAGGACAGAAAGATAGCTGTTTGAAGCCCAGTAGTATGGGAGGAAAAAGTGTAGGGAAGTTTGAAATGTAATTGCAATGTTAAAATGAAGGACAATTCTTTCTGCAGAAAATTGAGTTGATGATGTGGAAAACTTTGGAAGCCCTCCCAAAATGCACAGAGAGGAGATAAAAATGAGAGAGGAGGTGATAGATCTGGAGGACAGGGATAGAGGCCCAGTCTGCAAGTATGTAAATACTCCCAAGGAAGAAACCAAAGCATAGGGATAGAAGAGTGATTTTAAAAATATGACTGAAGGGAAAACATGTTCCTGTGTTGAAAAAATTAAGTATACAGATTGAAAGGGAAAACTAATGAAAAGAGACCTCTACCTAGACATATCCTGGCAATATTTTTGCATTGTGCATTGATGGTGGGAGGGGAGCAGTTATAAAGAAAAATCTTTAAAGGGATGAAAATAAGGTTGATGTTGATCCCTACAGTACTAAATGTGAGGGGCTATCGACTTGCCTGTAGAATTTTGATGGCAAAAGTCTCCCACCTTCCCACCGTGAATTTATATATAGCTAAGATAGATTTCATATGGAAAGGCACTAGAAAGACATTTTCAGATATCAAGTCTCAAAATATATGCTCTTTAAAAATTTACTCTGAAAAGGTATTTCATCTAACTGAGGATGAAACTGTTAGTTCTAAGAAAAGGTGAGTAAGAAAAGGATGGGTGGAAAAAAAAAAAAAAAAAAAAAAAGGATGGGTGGACTTCTCTAAGGCACAGCCCGCGGCTCAGTAGCAGAGTCCTGACAAAAATCATTATCTCTGCAAAGTATACCTGATTGCGGTGGCCACGCTAATGAACCTGTGAAACTAGAGAGGTTGCTGCCTTCTTTTGTGGTGCCATCGGAATGAAACTGAAAAACAAACTCCTTTGTTATGCATTCTCATAACTTACTGTGAGAGTAATTTTGCAGTTGGTGTGAGATATTTCTCTGAAAAACCTGTCCCTCAGTCCTGTTTACTTTCAGAATCAGAAGTCTGATTACATATAGTTACAAGTGTACCACCTCAGTCCAGAAAAAAGAAGGAAAAAGAATTGAGTAGAAATGTTTTGGGTGATAGGTCTAGGAGTGACCTTTCCATTTTTTGTAAATTCTAAGACAATTAAAAATTTTTGTTAAGTGTATTATTATTTAATAAAAAAATTAAAATGAAAACCCCTTAGTTTTTAGCATGATAAAGTAAGACATTAACTCTATCCTGCTTGTTTCTTTTAAAATTAGATGTAAAAGACACCTCTTATTTAATAATCTTAAATGGGTGAGAAACCCAAGTGGTAAAGTTACTGATACCAACTTTTGAATATAGATGGTAAACTAATTCTATACCTCCTTACTGAAATTGTGACAAGTATAAACTACTTTGATTCAGTTCTAAGTTAACAGTCTTATGTGGTTAGGAATATGAAAGAATTAGCAAGCTCTCGGGTCAGAGGACAAGCTGTGTTTTCCCCTTCTCAGCTGTGGGAATTCAGAGATTTAACTTAGAGAAGTTAGAAACTTCTTGTTAGGGCTAGAAAGGAGGGAATTATTTTCAAAAAAGCATTCATAAAAATGCTGTATTATCTGTTGCTGAAGAAAAAGTTGCCCTAAAACTTAGTAGCTTTATAAAACATTTATAGCCTTACAGTTCCTGAAGTCAGGAATCTGGGAACAGTTTAGCTATGTGATTCTGGTCCAGAGTCTCTCATACTTTTGCAATCAAACTGTTGGTCGGGGCTGCAGTTGTCTCAAGGCTTGGGTGGGGCTGAGGAGTCCACTTCCAAGCTCACTCACAGGGCTGTTGGCAGATCTCATTTTCTTATTGGCTGCAGGATCGAGAGAGTCTCAGTTCCTTTCCACGTGGGCCCCTCTACAGGGCTGTTAGCATTCTTAAGATATGGTAGTTAGCTTCCCCTAGAGCAAACTGTCTGAGAGAGACAGGGAGAGAGCGAGCTCTCACTCAAGTACCCAAGGTAGAACCCTAGTGTTTTATAACCTAGTCTCAGAAGTGACATACTGTTAGTTACATCTGCCTGTGCTACTGGTTACACAGCCCAACCAGGGTGTGAAATACCAGGAGGCTGGGATCACTGGGAGTCATCTGGGAGTCTGGTTACCACAGGTGGCCACTGGTCTTCCGAAGATTTTTCCTAACTTAGTGTGGAGCCAAATTCAGGAATAGTATTCTCAAACTAATTATTTCCTCAGAACATACTGAGAGAGTGTTTTTACTGTGATTTCAAAGGAAGGGCATTCAGGAACTCTAAAGGCAAGCAAGGTATAGATCCCTGAGAATGTATTTTGTTGTATTTTAAGTAAGTATACTGAAGATGAATGTTTACTTTTTAAATTTAAGATATGGCATTAAGGGAGAGAGCTTCTTTCTGAAGTGAGTTTGTAATCTATTTTCTTGATGTTCAGCACATATGATGCATTTTTAGCTGATGAGCTCCTGAAGGCTGGCCCTATCCAGCAGAAGTACACAGGCTCCTCTCCTCCTCTGAAGTGGTTTCCCTTAACCATGATGTCCCACCCCCTTCATCCCTCCACTTTGTTCATCACTCTAGATGAGGGTTCTTACCTTTTGGGCCAGATAATTCTCTGCTGTGAGGCCTATCCTGCGCATTGTAAGATGTTTAGCAGCAACCCTGTCCTCGACTCGCAAGATGTCAATAGAATACCAGTTTCCTCTTCCCCCCTCCAAGTCCTGACAAACAAAAATTTTTACAGATATTGCCAAATGACCCCGAGGGCTGGGGTGGGGCAGGAAGGTAGGAGGAGGGGGACAAAATTGCCTCCAGTTGAGAACCACTGCTCTAGATGTTTCTGGTATTGAGATTGGGTTTTTACCTCATTGACTCTGCTTTTACCAAAAAGTATGAGTTTCAGGGCTTCCCTGGTGGCGCAGTGGTTGAGAGTCCGCCTGCCAATGCAGGGGACACTGGTTCGTGCCCCAGTCCGGGAAGATCCCACATGCCGCGGAGCGGCTGGGCCCGTGAGCCATGGCCGCTGAGCTTGCGCGTCCGGAGCCTGTGCTCTGCAACGGGAGGGGCCCGTGTACTGCAAAAAAAAAAAAAAAAGTATGAGTTTCAAATTAGAGAACTCAGTAAGACCAAAACATTGATCTCTTCTATAGAATAAAAATACAGTGATTTTTAAATGGAGAGTTTTGGGCTTCCCTGGTGGCGCAGTGGTTGAGAGTCCGCCTGCCGATGCAGGGGACAGGGGTTCGTGCCTCGGTCCGGGAGGATCCCACATGCCGCGGAGCGGCTGGGCCCGTGAGCCATGGCCGCTGAGCCTGCGCGTCCGGAGCCTGTGCTCCGCAACGGGAGAGGCCACAACAGTGAGAGGCCCACGTACAGCAAAAAAAAAAAAAAAAAAGTTGGGAGAGGAAAGCCGCTGGAACTGCTGGTTAGGTTGACTTTCTTCTTTACATTTATGTTATTTCAGTTGGATGTGGTTCAGTTGCTTCTAACAATGTTATAATAATTAGATAATACAATTAATTGGTAGTCCAAAATCTAGGCTTTAATTTTGTTTGTCTTATTTTAAATGATGACTATGCTGCTGAATTGTGGAAACATTTTTTAATTGAAACCCTTATAGAGAAGTGCAATGTGTTATTACTATTTTTACTCACATATGAATATTTTTGAGACGTTTTCTGGCTTCTAAAATGGGGTGACTTTCTCAGTATTATAAGGTTAAATTCTAGGCTTGCCCCACCCCTTAGTTGGAGAATTTTCTTCATTGGAAAGCATTCTTCTTTCTGTGTTTTCACACTCTTCTCCCATAGTCTAAGTTTTTTATAAAATGCATGCATTTAAATTGTGGTTGACATGCTTCTTTGTTAGTTTTACTGCTGGTTATAGCAGGGTCTGGAATATAGTAAAACTTAATAAATGCTTACTAAGTGAATGAGTGAAAATATAGGGGAAATAGTGGGGGAAATCCTTCCTTCTCCTTCTCCTGTTAGAGACTTTTTTTTGCCCCAATATAGAATTGAGGTTTTTCATTTTTCTTTTTTTACGGTACGCGGGCCCCTCACTGTTGTGGCCTCTCCCATTGCGGAGCACAGGCTCCGGACGCGCAGGCTCAGCGGCCATGGCTCACGGGACTAGCTGCTCCACGGCATGTGGGATCTTCCCGGACCGGGGCATGAACCCGTGTCCCCAGCATCGGCAGGCGGACCCTTAACCATTGCGCCACCAGGGAAGCCCCTAGAATTGAGTATTTTTGAATGACATATAAATTATTTGTAGGGTTAATACATTTCTACTCAAAAATATTTTAGAAATACTCTATGAAGACTTTTTTTTTTTTTTTTTTTATGCGGTACGCGGGCCTCTCACTGTTGTGGCCTCTCCCGTTGCGGAGCACAGGCTCTGGACGCGCAGGCTCAGCGGCCATGGCTCACGGGCCCAGCCGCTCCGCGGCATGTGGGATCTTCCCGGGCCGGGGCATGAACCCGTGTCCCCTGCATCGGCAGGCGGACTCTCAACCACTGCGCCACCAGGGAAGCCCTATGAAGACTTTTATATGCAAACTATTTATAGATTAGAATCATGTGAGAACAGGGAGTATAGAACAGTTCCCAAGGCAAAGACAGGAGGCATTGATGCCTCTAGGAGTTGCTGTCATTTTACGAAAAGGCAGGATTTCATTACCTACTATCTTTGTGGGCTTTGTCTTGTTACTTTTTCTGAAGATTAATAAAGGCTGAGTTTCTGTATTCCTAAGTTTCAGAGGACCATAGTGGAATGGACACTAAGGGTAGGATCACATTTCTTTTTCCTTATAAAAATGAGTAACAGAGCTTTTTTTCCTTGCCTAATAAAAATGCTCATAGCAAAAAAGTTATAAACAAATTTGACGATTTTGGCATAGGAAAAATGTGTAGTAGCCTGACATCTTTTAACTTTTTGACCTTGTGATCTACAAGGGTACTAAAAGAAAATTTTTTTATTGAAAGTTAGGAGCTTATTTTTAACAGAGTATTAAACATTATGTTTAATTAGCTATATTAACATTTTATAGTTGACTAAATCACTATTAAAATCCTATGAATCTGATTTTTTAAAAAAAATCATAATCTCTGAGTCAGAAGTGAATGAAAGCTACAGGACTGGATAGCTTTGGCCTGTAAATTGTAAGGGGAAATATTTACTTCTGCTTCATAGCTAGCACTACATATTTGCATGCTGTATCATGGTGTTTATGTGCAAATACGCCATGAAGTTTCCATTTTTTTCCTCAGAAAATTATGCTAACAGTTTCTTACATATAATTACATTTCCACAATGCAAGTTCTTCTGAGGGAATAAGATGCTATCAGATGAAATAGTCATTTCCAGATATTGATGGAATGATGATACTTTTATGTAATAAGTGTTCTTTAAGGCATACATTATTTTCTCAGTGAAGAAAATATGTATCTCCCTTGCACACAGTCTTAAAATCCTGGTGATATTTCTGTGACATCATTGCCATTACTCTAATTAACTTTATAGAAAACTTACAAGTTTAGTCCAATCCCTTTAAAGAACAGTGAGTCTCTTTAAATACTGTTGACAGAAATAGAAAATGTACAGGGACAGAAAGGTTTTAGGTTACCAATACCTTTCTTGATCCAGCAGGTTTCTTTGCGCTTACCCCCTTTATTTAGAATAAATATGAGGAGAGAATGGAATCCATGCAAAAAAGGATCAGAGAAGCACTGTATCTTGCTTGTAGTGCTTACAGGTGGCTGGAAATGAATGAGGAGAAGAATCCATAGACTTCGTAATAAAGCAATGGTTTTAATTTCTTACTTGGAAATATTCAAATAAATATTCAATAGACATTGCAGAGTAGACCTTGTAATACACTTAGAGCAGAGATCAGCAAATTTCCTCTATAAAAAGCCAGATAGTAAATATTTTGGGGCTTTGTGGGTGAGTCGTTCTCTGTTGCAACTCCTCAACTCTGCAATTGTAGTGTGAAAGAAGCCCAAATCGACAGGTCAATGAATGAGCCTGGCTGTGTTCCAGTAAATCTTTATTTATGGTCACTGAAATTTGAATTTCGTGTCATATCCATATGTCACAAAGTATTCCTCTTTTGATCACCACCCCCCCCACCCCCTGTGATTTAAAACTATAAAAGCTATTCTTAGCTCACAGGCTATACAAAGATGGTTGACAGGCGGCTGTTTGCTGACCCCTACATCTCAGTTACTGATATGCTAACCAAGAAAGCATGTAACAGTGGTGGAGTAGAATGTCTGTCTTATGGCCTGATGTGCTTTTTAAGCCCTCCTTAATATCAAGAGGAACTAAAAAATATAAAATATGCTTTACCTTCGAGGCAAGATGAGAGAAATAAAGTAGTTGATATGAGAGAATGTGTATTAAGACTCAATGGAGTTAGAGTTAGACCACTAATATTCTTAGGAATTTGCTAAAAACATAAAAACAACACCATAAAGTTCAGCAGGCACAGTTCCTTGGATTCAGAAGTAGGAAAAATACAGTACCCAGTGAGGATGTCTTCTGGATTTAACTGCAGAGCTCTTTGAAGATTCTAAATCCATCAGAATCCAGCGGTATAATTTTGTGAGACGTTTCTTTTATTGACATCTGAGAATGTTCCCACTTATAAGTATAGAGGAAAATAAAATGAAAGAACCTTTAAAGAAATCAGGTATGTTTTATTAGCTCTTGCTGAGACAAATTTCTTGGATCTGTTACCCAGAGACAAGCTTCAGTGAGGAAACATTGCTACTTAATTTAACCGGCATTTTTAGGATTTAGTATTGGCAAGATATTTGGAAATGTTGCAAAATACAAAATATTTTCAGATATTTGATCCAGAAATGTAGACTGGGATTTTGCCAAGCCTGTTCTTTATGCAGCATGGTGAGAATGCTTCTTCTGTCTTCTAGAGCACGTGAACAAAATTGACCAGCTTAGAAGGAAACATCCCAATCAAGGAAATCGCTAATATTGTAAAGAACAGAGAAATTTTTCTTGAACGAGATAAATCAAATTTGATGATTAGGTGGGAGAAATGCAGCATCAGAAGAGGCAGAATCAATTGTTGGAAGTAGCTCAGAATGAAGCTGACTTGGACAGAATTCTATGGGGCAAAAGTTTTATTTCCGTTTATTTTTTTCCATGCATATAAACAAGATGGGTTGATGGATGGATAGATGGAGAGACGTGTGATAAAGGAAATAGAGCACTGTGCTAATTGCAAAATTTACGTGGGGGGTATATGATGGTTTACTCTACAATTTTTTAAAAAATATTTATTTATTTATTTGGCTGTGCCGCATCTTAGTTGTGGCACGTGGGATCTTTGTTGCCGAGTGTGCGATCTTTAGTTGCGGCATGTGGGATCTAGTTCCCTGACCAGGGATCGAACCCGGGCCCCCTGCATTGGGAGCACAGAGTCTTAACTACTGGACCACCAGGGAAGTCCCTAAAAGTTTTATTTCAGTGAGTTCAAATGGAGTTTGTTTTTTAATTTTAAACCTCCTTTTTTGAAGATGAATTTTGCTGTATCCATTTGCTATCAAGAGAGACATTAATTTTAGAAAATACAACTTTTGTCATACTGATTTTCTTTCTTTTTTTCCTGTTCATGGATTTTTGTTTGCTGCTTTATAAATGGGAAAACTTGAAAGATGCTGGATGTCTTAAAGTTGCATGGCTTCATTTGAAACCAATAGTAGACAATATTTTAAAATAAAATTGGTTGGTAAATTTGTGGTGTTTGATATACCAAAGCAGGTTGAGATTACTTCTGTGAGCCTTAATAAATAACTTTCTAATGCTAAACTAACAGAGTGACTTGAGATCTTTTAAAAGTACTTCAGGGGCTTCCCTGGTGGCGCAGTGGTTAAGAGTCCACCTGCCAATGCAGGGGACACGGGTTCGTGCCCCAGTCCGGGAAGATCCCACATGCCGCGGAGCCTGCGCTCCGCAACGGGAGAGGCCACAACAGTGAGAGGCTCCCGGACCGCCAAAAAAAAAAAAAAAAAAAAAGAAAAAGTACTTTAAAATATAAGTAAAAGTTTTACAGTTCTCCTCTTCTTACATTTCTTTCATTTTGGGGGAAAATAAACTTACCTCTGTGACTTAACTATGAAATTTACATTTCTGATTGGCTAATGAGCTAGAGTGAAATTAGGGAAACTTGGAATCTTTCAATTTGTAAACCAGAAGACATAATGGACAGTGCTTTGTTTTTGACTGGAGCTGATGCATTCTCTTGTGTTTTTCTCTTTTTTCAGTGAAACCAGCAGTGTGTGTAGCAGCAGTGACACAGGGCTCTTTACCAACGATGAAGGACGGCAAGGTAATCTTGATTCCAGCTTTGGGACATTGGTTCAGTGTTTCTGGGAAGATTCTAGTGGTTCTGGGAGTGCCTCACAGAGAATATGATGGTTGTCTATGAAAGTGGTTTTCAAACTTTAGGGCATAAAAGCCACATGGGGGAACTGTTAAAACTGCAAGTTCCTGAGCTCCTGGAAATCAAATTGGTCTAGAGTTGGCCCCTGGAATCTGCATTTTCCGCAAGCACCTGTGGTGATTTTTGTGCAGGTAGTTCGGACTTTGAGAATCATTGATCCAGGAGGGTTATAGTGTCAAAGATGGAACTTTGGGAAGTTGCTTTTTATTAAAACCAAAAAATAACCTTATGTATTACTGGATGTTAAGACATTCTTATTTTCACATATGGAGGATTTATTTTTTTAACCTTATTTATAAGTGGCCATAGTGTTCTAGGTGAATATATTATAGAAATTCTTTCTGAAGTTTAGTAGAGAGCACTGTGATTAAGGCTGGTGTATGTTAATTATCAGTTTTTTATTTTTACTATTTAAACAGTAATTTGATCCTGTCCTGTACACTTGCTTAGTGCCACAGTAAGTGTGTACTAATAAGAATTTCTTAGAGCTTCTTTGGACTGTAGTTTTCTTAATCTAAATAAGGGGTTTGTAGATCTTCTGAAATCCAGTGATTTTTCTCCAAGGGTTAAGTGATTGAAGGACAGAGACACGGCTACCTGTCTAGGTTGATCCAGATAGGCTCCTTAGTAACTGAAGGGATCCTGGGACAGTGAGACTTATGTTCCAAGTCCTAATTTTGGAGAGAGACGATGGGGAGGTGTCTCACCTGTGCCTCAGAGTTGTGGGCATAGATGGAGTTCTTGAGCTTCCTACTATAATGGAGGCTGTTGTGAGTACATTTCTGTTCCTTTCTGATTCCGAGGGAGCTAGATGTCATTAGAAGCTGTGTGTATATACTCCCTGGTGGGCTGTAGCTAGGGTCTTGATTCTCTTATCTCATACCAGGAAAGTCTGGTTGTCTTTCCATGAATGAACTGGAACATACTTTCAGAATTACTTTTTCTTTGCTTTTACTACAGTATCCTAATGCATCTCTTAAAGGTTATGATGTGTATACAGGGGTGTAAGAAAGTGTGGACCTATTACAACCAATTAAGTTTTGGGCCTTTGGAAAGCCTTCCACTGATAAGGAATCCTTGGTATATTATGGAAGGTTGTAGAATGTTTTATAGCCCCAGCCTTCCTCTTTGTCTCTGCCTCAACTTCAGACAGTTTGGTGATATTTAGATACTTAGAGTTCTCAGCACAAAGCTATGTTACTTCCTGCTTCTATGTCTTTGTTTATGTTGGTCTCTCTGCCTGAAATGTCATCTTCACCTTTCCTTGAATGGCTGGTCATCCTCCAAGACAGTTCTCATTTTGCTCCTCTGGGGCATATTTATGGACTACATCTGTGAGTTTTCTTGCTCTCAGTTTCTTGTTGGGTTTGGCCAATTGGAGGCAACAGCAGAAGTATGGAGGGAGGGAGGTGAAAGAGATTGGATGTGTTAGTCAAGTTTTTATTATGCTAATACTGCTTAACAGCCCCCAGATTTCAGTGGTTTACTACATTTATTTCTTGCTGTGGGGCTGGGGGTTGGCTGTGGGTCAGCTGATCTTGCCTGGGCTCAGCCTGTCTCCAGGCTTCAAGTTAGGTTTGTATCTACTCATTGTTTTCTTATTCTGGGACCTTGGCTAAAGGAGCAATGGCTCTGTGTGGCATGGACTTCTTATGGCAGAGGACATAAATGCCAAGTGACCAAACCAGACCATGCATGAATATTGAAAGCTTTTGCTTGAATCACATCTGCTAGTGCTTTACTACCTAAAGCAAATCAGATGACTGAGCTCCATGTCTGTGTCCATGGAATGAGGAAGTGTGCTCTGCCTCAAGGGGAAGGCTCTGTGGAATCCCAGGGCAAAGGAAAAGGGTGTGGATGTATCATTCTATTATAGTGAGGTAATGAAGAGTTGGAAACAGTAATGCAGTGTTGGATTAGAGCTGTTCCTGACTCCCTTTCTGTTGGACTGCTGGTCGGTAGGGGTTGTGTTCTCCTGCTGAAGGCTACCTCTCCTCTTTGGGCCCTTCTCCTATAACCACAGTTCTCTCTCTGTGCTCTGGTAACCATTCTTTCCCCTTGCTTCTTCAGATCTAGGGATGGTAAAGACTCCCTGCTCTGCTGGCTCCGAATGCTTCAACATCCCTTTGGCTTCTCTTAGTACTGTCTATACCTTTGTAAATAATCACTAAAGTCTCAAATACCCCATTCAAATGTACGTGTTTCCTAAAGGGATTCTGACTGATACACTTAGTGTAGGCGTCATCTCTTAGAACCCTCGACTCTTCTTTCCCTGTACTTACTGCTTTCTTATCACTTACCATATTACACTGTTGTTTATAGATGCATGTCTTTTCCATTGAAGTTTTTCAAAGGCAGGAGTTTTTTTAAATTTTCTACCACAATAAGTAACACATTGCCTGGCACATAGTAAGCTCTTAATAAATAATTATTGGGGAACCCAGATAAGGGGAAAATTCTCCTTTTTCTCCCTCAAACAGAAGTGTACATAGAACCTCAAATTATAAAACAACTAAACTTATTTTGGTTAAAGCAAGATCCTAGAGGAGCAGGAGGTCTGGAGCCTGATCCACTCAGCCTCTTCCTTATTCTCTGGCAGCACTCTTTTGAGGAGCTCCTGCATTAGGCATCCTAGTGAACCCAGGTTGAAGACTACTGGTCTAGATGAGATCTCACAAGGTTCCTTCCAGTTCAGTGAGTCCCTTTCTGTATTCTCAAAAAGCTTGAGTGAATGCTTGAGAACCAAAAAAAAGAAAATTCCTGTATAGTCTGACATTTGTCATCAGAAAATATGATCTAGCTAAATAATACTATTTTAATAAATGGCCTGAGGAATGCTTATGAATAGGAAGGAATTAATATATTGACTTGCAGTGAAACTAATCATGGTTAATTCTGATGTCTATCTTTAATTCATCCTTGTACCTGGTTTGGTGAGATGCTTTTAGTGTAGTGGTTCTCAAAGTATGGTCTCCAGGCCAGTTTAGCATCACTAGGGAACTTGTTAGAAATGAACATTTTTGGTCCTGTGTAGGCCAGAATCAGAAACTTTGCAGGTAGGGCCCAACAGTCTGTGTTCCAGCAACCCTTCCCGGTCCTTTTGACGCACACTAAAGGTTGAGAACCACTGTTTTAGAAAAACAGCCTGTTGATGGTGGGTTTTTATAAGGGAACACTTGGAGCAACTTCTTTAGTGGCTTCTTTCCCCTTTTAGAGATCTCTGCAGTGATTTAAGACTTATCATTCTCCTGGGTGTTAGTGGTCCATGAAACTGAATACTTCATGAGATTAGCATGGCCTGAGCAGCTTCCTTGAGATCCAGTACCCGTTAGAAAATGAATGCAATATGAACTCTTTAGATGTTCTAGTAATAATTTCCTTCATCCTTGCTGTTTTGAAAGGGGTGTGGGGTAGCAGACATAAAGTTACCCATCTTACTCTTTGTGGGCAGGAATAAGCTCTTTGGGAAATTGAGATGCTCTCATTGTAGCCAGTAGAAAGAGTTTGAACCAAGAGTCTGGGCTATATGGGTCTAGTCTTGACTTTGTCAGTAATCAAAAGTATGGCCTTGGGCAAATAGTATAACTTCTTGACAAGCCTTGGGGGCTTATATTGTCTTTGTGGTTAGTTTTTTCCTGGTAGCTTGGATTGCTACTGTCAAGATGATTTTGTGTCCCATTAATGAAACATCAAGGAAGAAACAAGGTATGGATACACATTCTTCATTCACCTATTATGAGAAATACAAATATAGCAAGAAATTCTTCAGGAATAGCTAGTTTTGAATTGAGAAACATTTGTGGGCTTTGAACCTCCAAGTTCATTTTTACCACTTAGAATGGTACATGGGAGGCAGTTTATTTTTGTGTTGAAGGCTTTGGAGTTAGTCAGGTTTTGGGTTGAAACCATGGCTTCATCATTTACTAACTTGACCTTGACTTCTCTGGGCTTTAGTTGCCTAATTGATAAGTTGGAGTTAGTGTAAGGTTTGGAAGAGATAAAAAATTTACAGATTTTTAGCATAGATTCTGGTAGGTGGTAAGGGCTTAGTAAATGGTAGCTTTATTAGTTTTTACTATCAAAAGCAGTCCAGTGTACCACAGTATGACATTTATGTGGAACTAGTTTGATGTCCCAGTTTTCATCAAAATATGGATCAAGAAGAAGTATCAAAACAATTTTTTTGTATTTTGGCTTTATTTAAAAAGTATAATCAAACCTATAGCACTGAGAAGTCATCTTCCTATTTGGTTTTTCATAGAGCATGTTAAAATTCCCGCTTACGATAGAATCTCTTTACTTTAGGGGATGACGAGCAGAGTGATTGGTTCTATGAAGGAGAATGTGTCCCAGGATTCACTGTCCCTAATCTTCTGCCCAAGTGGGCTCCTGACCATTGCTCTGAAGTAGAGAGAATGGATTCTGGACTGGATAAACTTTCAGATTCCACATTCCTTTTACCTTCTCGGCCAGCTCAAAGAGGTGAGTTCTGAGGAGACCAAAATATACTTCACACTTACATGATTCTTTCTGGGGAGAGTCTTCCCATGGCAAGCATACTCATGCCTGTAAGCATGCATTACCTATCTGAATTTTAGAGCTAGTCCAGGGATTTTTCTAGAAGATTCAAGGGTGAGTCTCAAAACTTGAGGTTCTCTCCATTCTTACCTAAATCAATCCATGGAGACTCTTGGGATATATATTAGCAGGGCGTTCCTTCAGCTTGCTATTGCCATTTGTGCCAGATTTAAGAAGCCTAGCAGCCTGTCACTGCTGCTTATCCTGCTGTGAAACTGATGGGCTACTGAGTGCTCAGTGGAAGCCTGAAGTAGTGGATCTTGGAAGAGAACAGATTTCAGTAACAACACTCATGTACAAGGTATAATGACATTTTAAAAATGGATGATTTAAAAATATTTTTTAAAATATTTTAATAATTCTATTATTGTGGACTGTAACGCAAATACGTATCCTTTCCCCTTGCTTTCCATCAGTTATGATGTAGCAAAGTGAAATGGAAAGAGCCTAGGACGGGGAAGGAAATGTGGTAATACTCTGTGGTAATACTGTCTGGTACTGTCTCCCTAGCTCTGTGACTGTGGCAGAGTCACTTCATTTCCTAGGGACATCAGGGTCATCACTTAGGATATCGTGACATGGAACAAAACTGTTTCAGAGGTTTCCTTTAGCTCTATAAATTTATGATGTGAGGATTCCCAGTAATCAATAATCAACCAGTTAGTCAGTTACCAAGTATATGTTGAGCATCTATTGGTGATCAGAATTACAATAGAACTGTAAGTTCCTATTCTGTAGCATTTCGTTGTGATAAATTTGGGTGATTGAAAGTCCTTCTGAAAGCAGTTGGTTCTTGGTAATGATGCTTGGCTGAGGCACGTTGTTTGCTACCTTAAAACTTTCATAAACATTTCAGTGACCATTTCTAAAAGTTCTTTATGGACCACTTAAAGTATATGCAAATAAGCAAGAATAGGAAGAAGAAACTTTAAATGGCCTATAATCCCACACCCAGAGTCATTGATAACATCTTGGTGTGGATTCTTCCAGTTGTCTCTTCTATGTGTAGAACATATACAGCAATTAGAAAAATGGGATTATACTATACATGCTATTTTTAGAATTTTTTAAGATAATAGCTAACATTTCATTTGCAATTAGAAATTGTTGATAATACCTTATATTTGTGTAGTGTTTTCAGTTTATAAAGTACATTCCATGTACTATTTCACTGAGTCTTCAAAACAGTCCTGTAAAAGAGGACTGAGCCAGTGATTATTCTTTTTTTATAGATGAGGATGCCTAGGTCAGAGGTAAATGACATGCCTAAGATCATACTACTGGTGACAAAGACATGGGAATAGTAAATCATTGGCAAATAGCCTAGTGATACTAGTTTAAGGATCATTTTAGTAAGATCTTGGGGAGGAAGGCTTTTGGTGTACTAGAAGCATATCATTGCTAATGAATCTTCTGCATTCAGTTACTGAGGTCTTTCTTCTTTTTTATTTAGGGTACCATGCTCGCTTTAATCGTCTGCCTGGAGCTGCAGCTCGATGCCTCAGGAAGGGGCGAAGAAGGCTTGTTGGGAAGGTGATAGCTGTCATTGTTTTCTAGGCTCACTGGGAAGATAATATTCCCTATAAGATTTGTGTACACTGTTGATAATCAAAGGTGCTGCAGAACTCCCTGGGGTTAATTAAGCCAGGTGTATTTTGCAAGCTCACAAGAGTGAACATTATATAGGGCATGAATGGATGCACACATAAAAGATGAAGCTTGATTCATACAGAAGTTCTGACAAAGCGAACACTTGTCATGAGTGTCTGCTGTCTGTAAATCTACAGGCCTGATCTCTGTCTCTTCTACTTACTGTTTTGATTAATCTTATATTATTATTATATAAGTTGAAATACTTTTGGCTTCTTTATGACTCCTTGAATTCATGAATGCTTCTTTTGTTCTAACTTTGGTCTTTTATTCTAGAATTCATTTAAAAAGAAAAAAACTGGGGAAAAAAAACCTGTTATCAAATTTCAAAAGCCCCTCCTTGGCCATGAGGGAGGGATATCTACCATTTACTCAGTTCTGCCTTTGCCAGGGACTATACTAGGCACTCAGTTCACTTAATCCTCCCAAAAATCTTGTAAAAAAGGTGATATTCTCTTTAGAGGATAAGGAAAATGGGTTCAAAGATGTTAAAGAATGTCTGATGTTACCCAGATAGAAGTGGCAAAATATAGAAAATTGAACCCAGGTCTACTTCTTTTTTATCTTTTTCAATTTAAATTTAATTAATTATTTTATTTATTTTTTACTCTGGCTTTGAGATTGAAAATAGGTTAAGGCTGGGGTTCATACCCAGTCAGAGAGGATTGTGGTGGACAAAGAATAAGGACAGGAGAGGCATTCTAGAGCATTAACGTGTGTGTTCACTCAGTAAGCATCTAGAGTGCCTATGTGTGTCAGGCTCTACGCCCAGCCAGGTATATAGTGGTCAGACCCACAGTCTGCCTGCCCTCAGAAGCTACTGTTTCATAGATTAATCAGGGAACTGTTTTCTGCAGAAGAAATGAGGCTGTTTATTTTCAGATGAATTCATATTCTTTTTATCTTTCAATTCAACTTCAACTCTCTAATTAGAAAGACATTTGCTTATTGGAAGAATGATACCTCTTCTTTTGGATTACTCATTTTATAGGCGATAAAATGCTGCATTTGCTATTCTGAGAGCTTACTCTTACGAGGACAGCTAGCAGGGTAGGAATGCATGAGGGAGGCAGGAGATTGGGAGTGGGGAGCAGAGCGCTGGTTTGACTTTTTCTCTTTATTGGTTAGGCTTGACAGATGATGATCTCCCTACCACCTACTTTACTTTGTTTCAGCTCCTATAAAATAAGAGCCTTCCGCTTCTATGGAGGTAAATCATTTCATCCTGGAGGCTCCCTTTAGCTTGCACGGAAGGAAAGTAGGGCCTATTGGATGTGTCTTTAATGATTTCAAATGAATAGGATAATATTTACTTGTTTAATTCATCTTCATCACCTTAAAGGGATATTTGTCATTTCTACCAGAGGTCACTGTTCTGCCCCCCTTCTTCTCCCTCCCCCATCTCTCTTCTCTTTTTCTAAATTGTAATCATAAATAATGAGTTTCATTCACAGCTCCCTGCCAGCGAGCTGCTAATTACGCAAAGTACTGCTTGTAATTTACACAGTAATAAACTGTAAATTTAAACATTATGGCACTTTAAGTTAATAATTTTTCTGCTGTAACAAATAGCTCATTTTTCACCCATCTTTTCCTTTGGCCTCATTACCATGGCTTTGTCTGTGACCAGGAGGCACAGGTGTAAGGAGTGAAGAATATGAAGAATACAGTATGTGAAGCCTTTTCATTTAGCTCCAATCCCACCTGAAATCTGACCTCAAATTAATTTTTTTATAGCCAGTTCTGCTAAAATGTGTACCCTAATATTTAGGCTAATCCACACACATAGACAAATGCAGATAATAATGTTTGCTCCGAAACAAATGTGTTTGAGTACCAGACTTGACATTTTTGACATTCATGCCTATGACTTACGCTCTCTCATCTTAACACTTCCTCATATGCGTGTAACTCTTGCTCCTGTACTGTTGGTACGCATCCCAAGGTTCTATGATAGATGTTTGCTGTAAGTGTACTCACATTAAATGTAGGGTGAGGGCCTTCTGCCATTTTCCAGTTTTTTGGATATGATTAGTTTCTGAATTGCTTGTGGTGTTATGGATATGATTTCATATTACAGTCTTGAGAACCGGAAATTTAAGAAGCAATTTATACAGACTTCTATTTTTACTTTAGGACATGTTTAACAGGCAAAATACAGGGTGACAATTTTTGTAAGTTACAAAGTCCTTTGACATGTATACATTTAGTTAGTAGATACTTAGGTGTTACCAGTGAGGACTCAGTAAATATACCATTATGAAGGCTCTTGAGGCTAAAATCATATGACTCTAGGGATATTGGTGTGCTGGCCTGTTAAAAATTGGCTGCTGGGCTTCCCTGGTGGCGCAGTGGTTGAGAGTCCCCCTGCCGATGCAGGGGACACGGGTTCGTGCCTCAGTCCAGGAAGATCCCACATGCCACGGAGTGGCTAGGCCCATGAGCCATGGCCGCTGAGCCTGCGCGTCCGCAGCCTGTGCTCCGCAACGGGAGAGGCCACAACAGTGAGAGGACGGAGTACTGCAAAAAAAAAAAAAAAATTGGTTGCTGTTGGATTTTTTTTTAAGTGTTTCTATTTTTTTTTTAATTTTATTTAAAATTTAAAATGCGAGGGCTTTCTCTAGTTGCGGCAAGCGGGGGCCACTCTTCATCGCAGTGTGCGGGCCTCTCTTGTTGTGGAGCACAGGCTCCAGACGCGCAGGCTCAGTAATTGTGGCTCACGGGGCTAGTTGCTCCGCGGCATGTGGGATCTTCCCAGACCAGGGCTCGAACCCGTGTCCCCTGCATTGACAGGCAGACTCTCAACCACTGCGCCACCAGGGAAGCCCCAAATGTTTCTATTTTGATACACTTTAATAACTCTAAGAGGCATTACTCACTATATTAAAATACTATATATAGTTAAAAAAAAGTTTATAATGACTTTTTTTTGATCACTAGAGAAAAATAAGTTTATAATAACATACAGTACTTTAACAGTAGAGTCCCACAAAAAGGCGCTGTTGGATTTTAAGACTGACAATCTGACTTGTGCTTTGGGGTTGCTGGTATAATTATGGGAAAACATGAGCTTGATGACAGATCATACTTACATATTTGTTTCTGTGGTTAGATGACACTGTTATCTTCTTTGCCTTTTCAGGAGTCCAGCATGAGTAATTTGGGCACTGAGAGGATAGGCCATCTCATTAGTGACCCTCGGCAGAAAGAGTAAGTACTTATGTATTTACTGGCTATCTTAGCCTTTTCCTTGAAGGAGGCAGCAGGGGAACGTTTTATGAAAGAACCTAAAAATTCGATTGTAGAGCTGAAAAAGAAGGTTTTAAAGATGGGTACTTTATAACAGTTAAAATGGCTAACACCCTAAACTCACGAGAGTGATTTTTTTTCCTTTCTAGACTCGTTTTTATTTCTTTGCTATTTATGTCTATGGGTGCTGCATTATAAAAGTAGCCTCCAATAAGGATATTATATTTTAAATTCATTTTTCTGTCTCTTAAAAATTTTTTTGTTCAAAATGGCTGATTGCCTCTGTATTCTCCTATATGGTCTTCCCATTTTTAGACCTCTAGACAGAGAGAGATCTTTTTATTCTAACTACTGTGATAAGTGCCACTGGAAAGCCTATGTGTAGCTATAGGAAAATCATTCCACCCTTTCTTGTGACAGCCTTGTCCCCTAACATGATTGGCTCTTTGGTGTCTCCACTACATGTCATGGTCAGTATCCAGTTATACTCCTATACCCATCCAGCCTGGTTGAAGTTTTAATCTATAAAATAGGCAAGATGTGGTTTATGCCTTTGTTGAATTGGGGATCCTGTTCTTATTGCACAGCTGAGAGTGCATGGGTGTCACACCACCATCTTGAGTTTTTTTAAAAGTGTCTAGTCTTCTACATTCCATTAAAAGGCTTTTTACTTTGAAGAGTTATTTTCTGCAAAAAAGTTCATACACATTTAACATCTCTCTCCTTTTCTCCTCCAACTCCATTTTTTTCTCATTTCTTTGTCTTCATTAACCCAACATCTTTTTATCTTCTCTCTAATAATGTTCCTGCCACTTCTTTTATTGTTTTCTTTGCTCTTATTCTCTCCCTCTCTTTAGTTTCTGGTTACCATCAGCTGGGAAAAGAGAACGAAATCAGGTGAGATTGCTTTTCTTTGTCATCTTTATTTTATCATTTGATTTCCTTTTCTTTAGAAAGAATAAAGCGTTGGCTTCTGATTTTCCTCACATTTCTGCTTGTGCACATGAGGTAAGGTTCTTGTTCCTTATGTTATTCTGATTTTCTTGGAGGACTGTTTTCCAAGAATATCTAGTATTCACTGATAAGCACTGTAGCTAATTCCCCTTTTTAGTTTCAACTTGTGACCTTCAGTTTATTACTTATAACACATATTTCATAGGAATGCAGTTGTCATTCTGGTTTCGAATTTTGCAGTAAGAAATCAGAATGCATCAGCATCCTGTGCTGGGAAGTACAACGTTGAATCCTAAACATGTGAAGCAGAGGAAGGTAGAGCTACTTTGGGTAAAGTGGGATCGAGGCCTAGAGCCTCTTACTCTTTTACCCTAGCTACCCCTGAGGGGGCCCTTGGCATGTCTAATCCTTTATAGGGGTCATAATTTTAAAATTACTGACAGTGACTCTCAGTATGTTCCTTTAACGTTTGAGGCTTTTGAGTTTTGCTGGGAGAGAGGTTGCTTTACCTTGATGATTAGTTGTAAAATAGATGAAGACTGATAGGTAAAAATTCTCAGGCTTTCTATCGCTCCATCGTTTTTTTGTTTTGTTTTGTTTTGTTTGCCTGCTTATTAGCTTGTTAAGTTGACATTTTAGACTTGGAACTTTCATCTTGAAGTTACTGTTTCAAAATGAACTAGAACAGTGGTACACCTAACTGGTGTGTATTTATTATATGATTTTAGATGGCTTGTGGATACAGAATTTTTACTTTAAGTTCCAATAATTTACTTTAGAAACGTGATCATTCTATCAAACTTGTTATTTCATAGAAATACAGTAAGGACAAGGGTGAGTAAAGATAATTGATATGAAGAAAAATATTAAATAAGAAGTAGAGCAGGTGGTGGGCAGATAAAAAGAAAGTCATTAAGGTGGGATGTGAGAGATTGCAGTTTGGGGAACACTAAGCTAGGGTATTAATTGTGTTTGCATCAGAGGATCTAAAGGCAAAGAGACCTGTGATGATCACCTAGTCCAGATCTGTTATTTACAAATGAGATGTGTTATTTACAAATGAGCTTTAAGCTATTTGCCCAAAGTCATACAACATTGAGACTGGAACCTCTATGACAGAACAGTTGCTTAGTTTGTATACTTTTTAAGTCCTTTTGAAATTACCATTCAGTGTTCTTCTAGTGTTGATATATATTTACTTCTCAAATTTTGGGGAAGGAGTACTTATTGTGGAAAAAATCCAAAGAAAAGTAGCTAACGTAAAGTGAGGTACTTTTATTACAGTGTCCTAGTTGATCCTTACAGCCCCCTTTTGAGGTGAATAGGTGTTTTACAGATGAGAAACTGAAATTACTTGTTAAACCGCAAGTAATATTTTATGTAGCCCTCACAATAATCCCATAAAATAGGTAAGACAGATAGTGATACATCTATTTTACAGATGAGGATAGTAAAGGTCAAAGAGATTTTGTGGTTTTTTTAATATATGGCAACTCAGTTGTAGGCTGGAACTAAACGTTGGGTATTCTAATTCTTAATCTAGTTCTGTTTCCACTACACTGCTGCTGGTATGTGCTAACCAGTTATTCACTGGAAACATCTGCCAGGATAAGGAAATGAAAAGGTAATTTCATGCTAGTATTCTTGGGAACAAGGGCTGATAATCAGTAGGCATGAGTTCCCTTTATGTCAGTTAGAAAGTACTATCTTTTGCCATTTAAGTAATTATTGTGTATCAGAAGTTTTTGAAAAATTGTTGCTTACCAAGGAATAGTCTGTTTTTTGAGGCGTGCTAGATCAGTTATGCTACATTCTTGGGTACACTGTTGGATATGCACAACTTTATTGAATGGTGTCTGTGTATGGCAAGAGAGTTGAACAGTGAAAGGGCAAAAGTAAGCAAGTAGCAGGTAGCCCTTTAGGATCAGGTCTGTTTCATATAAGCCATACTGAAATAATCTCATTTATTCCTGCAGTTTAATCCTCTTTCTCCCCTTTACTCCCTGGATGTTCTTGCTGATGCTTCTCACCGAAGATGTTCACCAGCACGCTGCTCTGCCAGGTAATTGTCTTCGAGTGACTTCTTTTCTAGATGATACTATTTCCTTTTTATAACACTTTGCAAATTAGAGTATGTTAGTGTATACTATCCAATTTGATCTTTTCAACAACCTTTTGAGGTCAGTAGTTGTTTTATAGGTGCAGAAACTGAGGCAGAGTGTTGAAGTTCTTTCCTTTGGTCACATGGCTGGGATGTGATTTAAATCTCAACTTTGACCTAAGTTCTGGCTCCAATTCTGTATTTCTTCTCCTAGAAGCCCCTTCCTCAAAGAACATTATTAATAGTCCTTGCCATGACCTGCAAAACCCTGCATGATCTGACTCCTGCCTTCATGTCCAGCCTCCTTTCATAGACTTTGTCCTCCTCATGGGGAAGAGATCCAGCTGCGCCAGGGAGCTCCATTTTGTTCTTCAAAAATTGCAACCCTTTCCTGCCGCTGAACCTTCACACGTGTTCCCTTTGCCTGGACTGCCATCTTAGAGCTCTTCTCATGATTGGCTCCTTCTCACCTCAGCTCAGGCCACCTCCTCAGGGAGGACCTCTCGGACCGCCCTGTCTAAAGGGGCCACCTGTGCTACTCACCATTCATTATCTCTTTCCTTTAGAGCTTTAGTCACAGTCTGAAATGACTTTGTTTATTGTTTTTTTTTTCTTCCTACTTTCCCCCTGGTTTCTCATTAGAATATAAGCTTCTAGGTGCTGGGACCTTGTCTTGTTCCCTGATATGTCCCCAGTACCTAACACAGTGTCTGGCACTTACTGGGCATTCAGTATATATTTGTCAGAAAGAATCCTGCACCTGCATAGCAGAATGAAACCAGTGCCTCTGAATATAAATTCTCTTAAGTTGGGTGACATGCAGAGTAAATATGGTTTCAGTGATGGCATGCCCTAGCAGGTTTTTGTGCACAAGGAGCAACTAATAGGCTGAACCGTAGAACTTTTATTACTTCTAGTGGCACAAAGAATTTTTTTCCAAGGTTCTGATGATTTTTTTTTTCTGATTTTCTTCCTAACACATTCTTAAGTGGATATGTTCATAGATTTGGGGTGCAGGCTGCACAAAGAAATTATTCTTTCATGGATACAGTTAGAACTTTTGCTGTGGGCTGTAATAATAAACTCTGCACTATAACCTACTGCCTAGCCTTCTACTGGAAAAGTAGTATTTCAATAGGGAAAGTCATTTGAAAAGAGAGACTATCACACATGGTGTTAACTAAGAACTTGGAGGATTAGGGGATATTAATAAATTGCTGTAAGGCCTTTTCTTTAGTTGCATGCTGTTTAGTCATCATTCATTCATCATTTGCTGACTCCCTACTGTGTGCCAGGCACTTTGTTTAGGTACTGCCCCTAAGGAGCTTATATCCTCGTGGGAAGGTCAGGGGTGGAAATGGAGAACTACAATTTGTAGTGACAAGTGCCTAAAGGTGTGCACCAGAGTGATAGCAGCACAGAGGAGCAGCTCCTCACTCAGGCTCAGGGAGCTTTTCTTAGAGGTGGTGGTGCTCAGGCTGTCTTGGAAGATGAGATTTCAATCCATACAAAAGCAGTCCTCCAGCTATTTGTCTTTTTTTTTTAACATCTTTATTGGAGTATAATTGCTTTACAATGTTGTGTTAGTTTCTGCTGTATAACACAGTGAATCAGCTATACGTATTCATATATCCCCATATCTCCTCCCTCTTGCGTCTCCCTCCCACCCTCCCTATCCCACCCCTCCAGGTGGTCACAAAGCACCGAGCTGATCTCCCTGTGCTATGCGGCTGCTTCCCACTAGCTAGCTATTTTACATTTGGTAATGTATATAAGTCCATGCCACTCTCTCACTTCATCCCAGCTTACCCTTCCCCCTCCCTGTGTCCTCATGTCCATTCTCTACATCTGCATCTTTATTCCTGTCCTGCCCCTAGGTTCTTCAGAACCTTTTTTTTTTTTTTTAGGTTCCGTATATATGTGTTAGCATACGGTATTTGTTTTTCTCTTTCTGACTTAGAGTCTGCAGACTCTAGGTCCATCCACCTCACTACAAATAACTCAATTTCGTTTCTTTTTATGGCTGAGTAATATTCCATTGTATATATGTACCACATCTTCTTTATCCACTCATCTGTCAACGGACACTTAGGTTGCTTCCATGTCCTGGCTATTGTAGATAGTGCTGCAGTGAACATTGTGTTACAAGCCTCTTTTTGTTTTTGTTTTGTTTGTTTTTTTAATAAATTTTATTTTTATTTTTGGCTGCGTTGGCCCTTCGTTGCTGCACACAGGCTTTCTCTAGTTGGGCTCAGTAGTTGTGGCTTGCGGGCTTAGTTGCTACACGGCACATGGGATCTTCCAGGACCAAGGCTCAAACCTGTGTCCTCTGCATTAGCAGGTGGATTTTTAACCACTGCGCCACCAGGGAAGCCCCATCTTTTTTTTTTGCAGTACGCGGGCCTCTCACTGTTGTGGCCTCTCCCGTTGCGGAGCACAGGCTCCGGACGCGCAGGCTCAGTGGCCATGGCTCACGGGCCCAGCTGCTCCGCGGCATGTGGGATCTTCCCGGACCGGGGCACGAACCCGTGTCCCCTGCATTGGCAGGCGGACTCTCAACCACTGCGCCACCAGGGAAGCCCAGCCCCATCTTTTTGAATTACGGTTTTCTCAGCGTATACGCCCAGTAGTGGGATTGCTGGGTCATACGGTAGTTCTGTTTTTTGTTTTTTAAGGAACCTCCGTACTGTTCTCCATCGTGGCTGTATCAATTTACATTCCCACCAACACAGCTGTTTGTCTTAATACCAAATAAAATCGTGGCTGTGTGTGGTCTTTGGAAGGACTGTGTAAGTAGCACCATGTCATGTCAGATGCTGAAAGTGTATTATTTGCCTTTCTCCCTTTACCTTTGCTGCCTAGAACTGTGCTGTGCTGAGATTGGTATCCATGCTTTTGTCAGGTTTCCTGTTGCCTTTAAGGCCTTATCCTGGTTGGAGTGGGTGTGAGCTTCTTGTTTCTTTGTGTATCTCATTACCCACATCATTATCTTCGTTCTTTTACCAGCAGTGCTGGTGGCTGGACTTGGAAACATAAGGAAGCCTAGGCTGTGTTTCTGGTGCACTCAGCTCTAGGGAAATATTGCTTATTGCTTCAGACCACTGCTGAAAGCAAGATGAGAGAATGTGGGCAATTATAGCTCATACTTGTCCTGCCTGACATCATTCCTGGGCCAGTGGATACAAAGTAGGTTGTAAACATGAAGGTTCTTTGGGGTAGAGGGAAGAAATTTAAAAAATTTTTAAATGTATTTTAAATAAATACAGTTACTTATTATCATCCTTAAATTTTTTTGGCTTTCAGTTGTACGTATATTAGTCTAGCAGCACATATTTTTGTTGTGTGTGTGTTACTATATAAGGAGGGTTTGTTCAGATTCTTTCCTGGTGAGGGTGCACAATCAATAGTTTGGCAACCCCTGATCTGTGGGAAATGGTCAGCACAAGTGACCTGTGCAGGTTTTAGGAAACGTGGATGATGGTCTCACTTAGCCCTCGGGGCTCCCTGTTTTCCCTAACAGCAGGGTCCCTGCCCGCTAAGTAGTCAGCAGAGAAGGAGCAGTCTAGCTCCAGTGTGGCTGACTGATGAGATCGGATTCACAAGTGGATGGTGGGCTTTGTAAAGAGTGGACCGTTTAACAAAGCCTGGCACCTAGGAAGGAATGTTAAAGAGTGCTGGTGGTAGGGAAGAGGCAGGTGAATGACCGTATGAAAAACTGTTTCGAATGGAAATTTTATCTTTTTCTTGTTCTATTTTATTTGTAGTAGGAAAAGATTTCTTTCAAAGCATCTGGGCAGCATTGGGAATTTCATACCCATTATTAGAACGATTTGTGTGTGTGTATGTGTGTGTGTATGTGTGTGTGTGTATGTGTGTGTGTGTGTGGTGACTATGTTATCATTAGGGGTATAATTTTATTTTGCGAAGAGAGAAGTGTTTCCTGTTTTATCACAGCTTTCCCCGAGGAGGGCTGGTGTATTAATTTGCTGTATTGCCTCCTGGCTGTTCCCAGGCTGTTTTTCCTCTTCATCATGGAATTTTTAATGGCCCTACTGCCTCTTGGGGAAGCATGTGAGGAAGAGTTCCTTGGGGAGTGCTTCCCTTTTTTCACATGCCTATAATTACTCTCCTGTAAGAGCACAAAGAGTTTGATAATCATGCCTGAACGGTGAAGATTTCCTCCTTTCGGGTTACTGAGCTGAGGCTGCCTGCTGCCTGGACATGGCCAGTTCCACTCCCCCAAACCCTCAGCTGCGTGAGAGGGAGTGCTCAACAACCTCCTTCCTCACTGCTGGAGCCTTAACACAGCTCTGGTTCTCTGAGTGAGGCCTGGGGACCGCTGGGGGGCGATGAGTGACCTCAAGGTACTCTCTTGTTTAGAATTTCATTGCTATAAACAAAGAAATAACAGGACCTTGATTTTAAGAGAACGTTTGATTGATGTGTCATTTTAATACAGCCCACATGGCAAGTGCAATGAGAGCGAGTCTTTGTACCACCTAATCGATTTGTGGGGCTAAGCGGTTTTCAGAAGTGCCACTCTAGAAATAAGTAAGTTTGGTGGTTTTCATCCCTGGCTGTATTTTTGAATCACCTGAGAAGCTTTAAAAAATATATCCATGCTGGGCCACCAGGTCCCAAGATTCTGATTTAATCGGCCTGGAATGAGGCCCAGGCATTAGCAGTATTTTGAAGCTCCCAGGTCTCTCTAATATACAGCCAGCGTTGGGAACTATCACCCTAAATGCATATGGTTTTATGACTGGTGCTTTGTTAATTTGCTTAGCAGGAAATCCCATTTCATAATTGGTATGAGCTCTGTGCTTTGCTGTTCAGAGCACAGTTCTATATGGGAGGTGGAACCCTGGGCTTCGCGTAGCTTTGGAGAAGTGCTGCAGGTGAGGAAGAGAGTGCTAGGGTCTAGCGCAGTGCCCAGCACATAGTGACTGCAAATGGGCAGAGTTGGTGGGTGGGTGTGTGGGTAGTGGGCAGGGTACCCAGATGAAATTCGTAAAGCAGCTGTTGTGGTTTGGTTGTTTTGGTTGCTGGTATTGGGCTGTGGCTATTAAAGTAGTAAGCCTTGGTTCCGGTATTAAGGATTGCTGCTGCTCCAGCAGCAGATGGTGTGATTGGTGTTCTGGTAGAGGCGGTGGTATTGCTGTCAAGGACACAGTCATGGAATGGTAATAAGGAACTAGTGCTGTAGGCAACTTTTCCCAAAATGAGAGATTTATTGATTGTGAAGGATAGCTTTTTTTTTCTTTTTTAACATTATTGTCTTAGAAAAGCATAACTGGAACTTATCAGTTGCTACATCTCTTTGTGTGATACACAAGTCACCAGTTGTAGTTTTTGAGTATCTTGTGGCAGTTTTGAGTTTTCTCCGACTCTCCTGACCTTTCCTCTGTTTTGGGGGGTGACTTGGTAATGTATCACCATTTCCATTTATTCCTTCTTAATCTCATGTTAGTGTTAGGCAGACTCAGGTAAGAATCTTGGCTTTACCTGGGTGCAAGACTTAACCTCCCCATACCTCAATTTCCTCACCTTGAAAATGAAAATATTAATATTTTGGGGGCTAGTGGGGCTCAAAATGAAATAATACATTTGAATATTTAGCATACTGGTAGCTAAAATTATTATTTTTGTTATATAGTTACCACCCTACACTGTTCTTAGGATAATTGCAGTTTTACAAACCTTGAGTTGGCTTCCAGAGTTGTTTGCTAATGAGAAGTAGTACAGCTTCCTGAGGTGCTTAAAATGACCTCAGGTGGATTATAAGAGGAGTCATTTGGACAGTGCTGGGTGAAAAAGAGAGACCTTCCTGCCCGTTAGAGAGTTGAAATGTGATAGGCTGCACTCATTGTAATTCATTTTATCTGTTCACAAACGTTATGATCTGCATATCAGAGTTGTGTGCCCAGCTGGCTGTGCCACTTGACAAGGAGTTTCAAAGAGCAAAAAGAAGACTCAATTCATACTGTTTATTTCGACCTTTGGAGCCATAGTAAACAGCCTCAGGTTTTACCGCAGGGCTTGGGGGAAAGAACCTTTTATTAGTCCTCTATCTGTTGGGATGCTGTGATGCACAGCAGCTCTTGCTCACCTCTTTAGAGCCTTGGTTTTGGTCATGTGTTAGAAAATGTTTCTGCTCTAATGTTGTCCATAAGGCTGCCCAATCCTACTGGAATTCCCATTATATAGTACACAGTTCTGGAATCTTTTGTCCGCTGTTGGACAGTCTTGTCTATAGCAGCTCTCAGCCAGCTGGCATCTTACTGCCAGAGTGGAATGATGAAAGCATTTTCTCTCTCTCTGTTTTGCTATTGTAATATACCCATCCTTCCAACTGATGTGAAACTATTCTGCTCCTGTGGGTGACATGAAACAGCTTCATGATATGCTAACCTTGGCCCAGCCAAGGGAAGTAGATTACGGAGAATTTTCAGGTGCTAGTGAGCAGTTTGTCATAGACTGCTGAGGGTTAGTTAGGTTTGAGTGAAAACACTAGTGGGATTGCTAGGATCTCTTCCTATTAGATAAAGCTCCTTTGTGTCCTCTAATTGTGAGGTCGTTTTCTCTCTCTGGCTGCTTCTAGTGTCAGAAGGCCTGGATCCTCTCATACGTGCAAGTCTGTGAAAATACATTTCCCCTACTGGGTGTTTAATAAATGTCAGTTAACCCTGAAGGTAAAAATCGCATGTGAGGGAGGGATTTCTACATCCTTAGATTTAATCCTCTTTTACCACAATTTACCTTCACACTTCCCTTTTTCCTTGATTACAGCTCAGTGTCTTCTGTTAGTTCTTTATGCATCGGCCTCCCTCACTATGTTGAGAGCTCCTGGTGGACAGGCCCTTGGCTCAGTCATCTTGTATATAACCTCTCCACATCCAGCATAGTGTAGGCTTCCATAAATTTTTGTTAAAAATAATTGAGGTGGGGCTTCCCTGGTGGCGCAGTGGTTGGGAGTCTGCCTGCTGATGCAGGGGACACGGGTTCGTGCCCCAGTCCGGGAAGATCCCACATGCCGCAGAGCGGCTGGGCCCATAAGCCATGGCTGCTGAGCCTGCGCGTCCGGAACCTGTGCTCCGCAACGGGAGAGGCCACAACAGTGAGAGGCCCGCGTACCACAAAAAAAAAAAAAAAAAAAAAAAATTGAGGTGAATAGATTAGTAATTAAGGAGAATAATTGGAATATATGATGTATATGACCTATGGTCCTTAGAAATATCAATAATTTTTTCCTGATGTTACTTATTTGTGTGTGCTTAAGGAAAAGTACAGCAAATGAATACCTTTTCCCAATAAATTTTATTTTTATTTCATACCAAAAACTTAACTTTTCAATAAGTTTTTAAAATGAGTGATTTTTGAAGGTGAACTATTCTTTAAATTCGCTTGCCATCGGCAGATAAAGATTGTTTTCTTTCCTTAGGAGTGACTCTAAACATCTTTGTTCTAAATCTAAAGCAGTCACTTCAGTTATTTTTTTTGCCAACATTGGTTCTATTAAACATGCATGTATTTCTCAAAGTAAGTTTTTTTTTGTTTTTGTTTTTCGCTAAAAGTACATTCCTGCCCCAGGGACATTGTGATCTGCCTAGTTTCCTAAGTAACACTGCAGTTTTAACAACTCACCTGATCTTTTCAGTTACCTGCAGTAAAAAATGAAATAGGTTTGTTTTGTTTATGTGTGGATATACAGAATACTCTTTCAATTAATTGTTAATCTTCAGCATTCACCTTCACATTTATGAAGTGAATTTAGTGATTTTTCCTGAAGTAAGGATTTTTGAAGAGTGTATTTATTAATTTTAATGTTCATTCCACCTCCACCTCCCTAAGTTCTTTTCGGGAAATGCTGCTGACTGTGATGCTTTTAGGGGAAGTACTGACCTGGCATTCATGCTGTGAAAGAAGTAGTGCCCAAAGAGTACTGAGGCCCAGATCAGATGAAACAGAAAAAGAGTGAGCTTCGCTGTCTGTCTTTTCTCTGGGTTCATTGCTTGCATACTGGGAAACAATACTTTTATCTACACTTATATTCATTTAGTCATTCTGTTATTCTTTAAGTTAAATATTTAGATTTGTTTTATGGGCTAGCTTGGCTTTGGGAATTTGGTCTGTTTTTTTTAGCTCAGGAATTTTCACAGTAGGTAGAAACTTACGAGAATTACCTGAGGAAGAATTTCAAAATAAACATTACAGATTCTTCTCCCATCCCAGCATGGTGGGAGATGTGTATTTTGTGAAAGTTCCTTACATGATTCTGATAACCATATGCCACTTCAATTGAGAAGGAAGTTTTAACTTGGTAGAGATTTTAGCTTAACTAATAGTTAGCCTTTTTTGCCCCTGCATAATTGAAAGGTCCTGTCCCTCCTCACACAGTACATGGTTCAACACAAAAGCAACTGTGTACTGCTCTTAAAAAGAGTTTTTAAAAATCTAGTTAAATCTTCTGCCGTTCAGCCTATAAGGATGGGTGTTTGTGTGTTGGTGAGAAGGGGAAGCTCACACTCTTCTCCTGTCCTTTGTGATGATGTCTCGCCTGTGTGTTGTCCCTTTTCAGTTTCTGTCTTGTGAGACAGTGACACAGAGTAAAAGAACACAATTTTCTTTTTGTTCTTCAGAATACAGAAAAGTAGTTTAATAACGAAAATAATGTAGTAGTTTATAATAACCAAAATATAAAAAGGTCTACAAAAAAGTAACATGTTACATTTGTGCCCCGGTCCGGGAAAATCCCACACGCCTCGGAGCGGCTGGGCCCGTGAGCCATGGCGGCTGAGCCTGCGCTTCTGGAGCCTGTGCTCCGCAACGGGAGAGGCCACAACAGTGAGAGGCCCACGTATCGCAAAAAACCAAAACAAACAAACAAACAAAAAGACCAGTTTATTTTGGGCTTCCCTGGTGGCGCAGTGGTTGAGAGTCTGCCTGCCGATGCAGGGGACACGGGTTCGTGCCCCGGTCCGGGAAGACCCCACATGCTGCGGAGCGGCTGGGCCCGTGAGCCATGGCCGCTGAGCCTGCGCGTCCGGAGCCTGTGCTCCGCAACGGGAGAGGCCACAGGAGTGAGAGGCCCGCGTACCGTGAAAAAAAAAAAAAAAAAGTAACATGATACAAAAATAAAAGAACACGAATTAAAGAAATAACACATTAAGCAGAAAGGGAGCCAAGTGGTTAAATACTTCTAAGTGAAAATGGGGGTGGGGATAGTTCAATCTATTTTTCTTTCCCTTCCTTAATGCTTTATGTCTACAATTTATAGATACGGAATTTTGGGGGATAAACAGAAAATTGGAACTGCCTCTTGAATAGGAAGCTGAGCTGCAGCAGTTGCCTGCCGCCACGCACAGGTCCCCAAAGAACACAGGGGGCCCCCTTCCAGCCCACACAGAGTGCTCTCCACTCCTGTGCAGGCCTTTCCTAACGTTCTTAATGTGCTGCACAGCACGGCAGGTTCATCCCCTGTCTCCTTTAACCCTCCTGCTCCGAGCACCCAGCTTCCTCTTGACTTTCCCCTGGCTCGTTCTGAGTTCTCGTCCTTCTTTGTCCTCTAAGGCAGCGGTTCCCAACCTTTTTGGCACCAGTTTCATGGAAGACAGTGTTTCCACAGACAGGGTGGGGGGATGGGGGATGGTGCAGGCAGTAATGTGAGCGATGGGGAGCGGCAGATGAAGCTTCACTCGCTTGCCCGCCACTCACCTCCTGCTGTGCGGCCAGGTTCCTAACAGGCTGCGGACTGGTAGCTGTCCGTGGCCCAGGGGTTGGGGACCCCTGCTCTAAGGTTTTTCCCAAGTAGGGAAAATTAGATTTCCCCAAGCTGTAAACTCTACCATTACTAGGGTTCACTTGGACCTGTCCTACTGTAACAGTTTGGCTGTGTCTCATCCTCCCTCCCCATATCTTTACTAGGAAGGCACACAGAGAAGATATACCTTCTGTACTCAGCCCTAAGTTGTGAAGTTATTCTACTTCTTTTGAAATAGCTCTCCAACCTGGAAATGATCTTAAGAGAAATGTTTTAAGAGGGAAGGAGCACTAAGCTGAATTTTAGGAATGAGCATGACTTCTCTTTATCTCTGCCTCAGTTTCTCTCTTATGCAGATTCTGTAACTAGGAAAGCTGTGCAGCTGGAAATGGGACTAGGCTACAAGCGCATTAGGGAAGAGACTGTCTGTTTTGTTCACCACCGAACCCACCCAGTGCTCAGTAAAAACTCAGTGAACAATGAAAGAAGCAAAAAAAAAAAAACCCTCCTGAGTAGAAAGGCAATAGTCCACACAGAAATATATATTTTTACAACAAAATAAGGTTATTGACTTAATAAACTGTGTTACCTGGTTTCAGAAAGCCTTCAGTTCTTTCCTAAGTTATAACCAGAGGAATTTACAAAATTTGAAGGTGTAACAATTAGGAGTGGGAATGGGGTGGTAGAAGTAGATCGTTTACTGTGGAGAAGTTACAGGCTGAAGGCTTAGCAGTCGGGGTGGGGGGTCGTTTAACGTAGGGACGATTAACCCTGAAGCCCTTAACATCACCGAGCAGGGACGAGTGGGGATCCAAGAAGCAAGGCCTAGAGGGGCTGGTAGTGCAAGGGCCACCTAAGCCTTTGAGTCCACAGCAGCTTCTAAGGACATTGCAGAATATAGTGCAGTGAATAGCTATGCGCAGAATAGTAGGTAAGTAATACTTATTTTCATTTTACTAAAATAGATAAGCATTTAAAAACTACCATATTTCCATTTAAAGCGGTTAAAAATGTAAACATTTGGGTACATAAATGGCTCCATCTTTTTACTCCAAAATGTGTCATTCCTGGAAAATGTGAGATAAATGTTACTTACTAGGTCCATAAAGGAGTGATAATATGTGCCTTCAGCCATCTTACTGACATACATCAAACATGCAGAGCTGTGAAATGATGGATGGTGTGTAAATAAAAGGCAGTATTTATTTCATTTAGCTCAAGTTGATACTTTGAGAATTACTATCTTAAAACCCTTTTGAGTGCTTTTCTTCTGCTTGTTATTTTGCATCTGTCAAAACTTAGCATTTTATAAACACTGATTGACCTTGAAGAGCAATATTTTTTATATATAAATTTATTTATTTTATTTTATTTATTTTTGGCTGCGTTAGGTCTTCGTTGCTGCGCGGGCTTTTCTCTGGTTGCGGCGAGCCAGGGCTACTCTTTGTTGCGGTGCGCAGGCTTCTCATTGCGGTGGCTTCTCTTGTTGTGGAGCACAGGCTCTAGGCACGCGGGCTTCAGTAGTTGTGGCATGCGGGCTCAGTAGTTGTGGTTCGCGGGCTCTAGAACACAGGCTTAGTAGTTGTGGTGCACAGGCTTAGCTGCTCCGCAGCATGTGGGATCTTCCCAGACCCGGGCTCAAACCCGTGTCCCCTGCATTGGCAGGCAGACTCTCAACCACTGCAGCACCAGGGAAGCCCAAAGAGCAATATTTTTTAATTAAACTTTTTATTGAAGGATAATACACATACAGAGAAGTGTACAAAGAAATATACACCTGATGAATTTTCATGAAGCCATATCCAAGTAACCCAGCGTCTAGATCCAGAAACAGAACATTAGCAGAAAGAATCCCAAAAGTTCCCTGTGCCTTTTCTAGTCACTGTCCCTCTTCCCCCACTACCCACAGCTCAAGGGTAACCACTGTCTTGTCTAATAACATAGTTTAGTTTGAAGAAATGGTGTTAACATTTAATCTGAAAAGTTTTGGAGAGTCCTTTAGTGAGCTTAAGGTAAAGAAGAAAGGAGCATGGCTGTAAACTGTTACCCTTTGTTTGACTTGTTTCTTTTTCTGAAGGTCTTTAGGAGAAGCATGATTGAATTAGAGCAAAGAGCTTGGATAGTTTATACTCAAGTACCTTGTTTGTGGAAAAGATGGAAGTTCTATTCTGTACATTTTTCTGTTTTGAGGAGAAACAAAATTTGTAGTGTCACTTTCTTTTCTGCCTGTGTCTTTGGCTTCAAAGGGAATTATCACCTCTGCATTTAGACCTGTCTACCTTTGATGTTCTGTCCTCCATGTTTCTAATTATTAAATCAGCATGCTGATTTAGACTTATTCCCAGGACTCTGTAAGATATGAAAAATGGATTTTTTCCCTATTTTACATGTTTATACTTACATTTCACTTTGGGGTTTCAGAATTAACTATTCATGGAGTACCTAACTTACAGTTAACTCTTTTGCTGTATAGATGTAAATGATCAATATAAGGTGATTTGGTGGAATTTTCCAAACCACAGGCTTTATATTGTAAATATCTACCTGTTGTAGTGTTCTTTGCATTCTAAAAGTTTTCTTATGATTTCAGTCAAATTCTTTTATTTTCTTATTTATAAATTGAATTGACTCCTAAGCTTTTGCTCTTTAAAGAGTGTGTGTGTGTGTGTGTGTGTGTGTGTGTGTGTGTGTGTGTGAGAGAGAGAGAGAGAGAACCCATGTGCGTGCACAGGCCCATATGCTTTTTTAAAATTTATTTTATTTATTTATTTATTTATGGCTGCGTTGGGTTTTCGTTGCTGTGCTCAGGCTTTTGTCTGGTTGCGGCGAGTGGGGGCTACCCTTCGTTGTGGTGCATGGACTTCTCATTGGTGGTGGCCTGTCTTGTTGTGGAGCATGGGCTCTAGGCGCGCAGGCTTCAGTAGCTGTGGGGCACGTGGGCTTAGTTGCTCCGCGGCATGTGGGATCTTGCAGGGCCAGGGCTCGAAGCCATGTCGCCTGCATTGGCAGGCGGATTCCTAACCACTGCACCACCAGGGAAGCCCTCCATATGCTTTTAAACTGTGGAAGTTGCCAGATTGGGGACCTCTGAATAGGAAAATTTGCCCATTCAACAGTAGTCTTGTTGCCTTGCTAACTAGGTTCTTTTAGATTTGACTGAGGCTTCAGTTTTAAGACTATTAAGCCATGAGATTGAATCCCCAACTAGGACTACTAATTAGGAGTTCATCTGATATAATTTTATTAGAGTCCTTTTAATATGTTTTGTACTCTGGCCATGTTTTAAAAATTGTGGTAAAATATCATAACATAAAGTTTACCATTTTAGGGAATTCCCTGACAGTCCAGTGGTTAGGACTTGACACTTTCACTGCTGTGGGCCCGGGTTCAATCCTGGTGGGCAGCTAAGATCCTGTAAGCTGTGCGACATGGCCAAAAAAAAAAAAAAATTTACCATTTTAACCACCTATAAGTGTACAGTTGAGTATTTTGTTTTTAGAACTTTTAGTCATTCGTATCAGTTTTATTCAACAGATATTTAGTGGGGATCAGTTATATGCCTTGTGTGGAAGTTGGTAGGTCACAGGAAAATTATGAAAGAAATGTAAATATAGTCCCTGTTCTCAAGGAGATTAGCCTCATTAGGGAAAAAAGATATGTATACACCAGTTAAATAATGATTCATGGTAGATAAGGCCTAAGATGTTCAAGGAAAGCTTTGTATAAACGTGAGGCTCAGCTTGGTCCTTAGTCAGGGGTAGGATCTATCTAGGTTGAGAGGAAGGAGGAAGTAGGGAACTAAAATAGCATACCAGCGTCCTAGCTATGGCAATCAGAGAAGAAAAAGGAATGAAAGAAATCCAAATTGGAAAAGAAGTAAAACCGTCACTGTTTGCAGATGACATGATATTATACATAGAAAATTCTAAAGATGCTACCAGAAAACTACTAGAGCTCATCAGTGAATTCTGTAAAGTTGCAGGATACAAAATTAATACACAGAAATTTCTTTGATTTCTATACACTAACAACAAAAGATCAGAAAGAGAAATTAAGGAAACAATCCCTTTTACCATTGCATCAAAAAGAATATAATACCAGGAGTAAACCTACCTAAAGAGGCAGAAGACCTGTATTCCGAAAACTATAAGACACTGATGAAAGAAATTGAAGATGAGACAAACAGATGGAAAAATATATTCTTGGATTGGAAGAATCAGTATTGTCAAAATGACTGTACTACCCAAGGCAATCTGCAGATTCAGTGCAATCCCCATCAAATTACCAATGGCAGTTTTCACAGAACTAGAACAAAAAATATTAAAATTTGTATGGAGACACAAAAGACCCCGAATAGCCAAAGCAATCTTGAGAAAGAAAAACAGAGGTGGAGGAATCAGGCTCCCTGACTTCAGACTATGCTACAAAGCTACAGTCATCAAAACAGTATTGGTACTGGCACAAAAACAGAAATACAGATCAATGGAACAGGATAGAAAGTCCAGAGATAAATCCATGCATCTGTGGTCAGTTAATCTACGACAAAAGGAGGCAAGAATATACAATGGAGAAAAGACAGTCTCTTCCATAAGTGGTGCTGAGAACACTGGACAGCTACTTGTAAAAGAATGAAATTAGAACATTCTCTAACACCATACACAAAAATAAACTCAAAGTGGATTAAAGACCTAAATATAAGACCAGATACTATAAAATTCTTAGAGGAAAACATAGGTAGAACACTCTTTGACATAAATCACAGCAGTATCTTTTTGGATCCACCTCCTAGAGTAATGAAAATAAAAACAAAAATAAACAAATAGGACCTGATTAAACTTAAAAGCTTTTGCACAGCAAAGGAAACCATAAACAAAACAAAAAGACAACCCACAGAATGGGAGAAAATATTTGCAAACGAATCAACTGACAAGGGATCAATCTCCAAAATATACAAACAGCTCATGCAGCTCAATGGCAAAAAAAATAAGCAACCCAGTCAAAAAGTGGGCAGAAGCTCTAAAAAGACATTTCTCCAAAGAAGACATACAGATGGCCACAATGCACATGAAAAGATGCTCAACATCACTAATCATTAGAGAAATGCAAATCAAAACTACAGTGAGGTACCACCTCACGCCAGTCAGAATGGCCATCATTAAAAAGTCTACAAATAAGAAATGCTGGAGAGGGTGTGGAGAAAAGGGAACCCTCCTACATTGTTGGTGGGAATGTAAGTTAGTGCATCCACTGTAGAAAACAGTGTGGAGTTCCTCAGAAAACTAAAAATAGAATTATCATATGATCGAGCAGTCCACTCCTGAGCATATATCCAGAGAAAATGAGTCTGTCATACAGAGTGAAGCAAGTCAGAAAGAGAAAAACAAATACCATATGCTAACACATATATATGGAATCTAGGAAAAAAAAAAAGGTTTCTGAAGAACCTAGGGGTAGGACAAGAATAAAGACGCAGACATAGAGAATGGACTTGAGGACACGGGGAGGGGGAAGGGTAAGTTGGGACAAAGTGAGAGTGGCATGGACATATATACACTACCAAGTGTAAAGTGGATAGCTGGTGGGAAGCATCCACATAGCACAGGGAGATCAGCTCGGTGCTTTGTGACCACCTAGAGGGTGGGATAGGGAGGGTGGGAGGGAGACACAAGAGGGGGGAGATATGGGGATATATGTATATATATAGCTGATTCACTTTGTTATAAAGCAGAAACTAACACACCATTGTGGAGCAATTATACTCCAATAAAGATGTTAAAAAAAAAGATACATGCACCCCAATGTTCATTGCAGCACTATGTACAATAGCCAAGGTATAGAAGCAACCTAAATGTCCATTGACAGAAGAATGGATAAAGAAGATGTGGTATGTATATACAGTGGAATATTACTCAGCCATAAAAAGGAATGAAATAATGCCATTTACAGCAACATGGATGGACCTAGAGATTATCGTACTAAGTGAAGTAAGTCAGACAAAGATAAATACCATACGATATCACTTTTGTGTGGAATCTAAAAAGCTATACAAATGAACTTACTTACGAAACAGAAACACGTAGAAAGCAAATTTATGGTTACTGAATGGGAAAGGTTGTGGGAGGGATAAATTAGGAGTTTGGAATTAACATATATACTCTGTTATATATAAAATAGATAATCAACAGGGACCTACTGTATAGCACAGGGAACTCTACTCAGTATTCTGTAATAACCTGTATAGGAAAAGAATCTGAAAAAGAATGGATATATGTATATGTTTAACTGAATCACTTTGCTGTACACCTGAAACTAACACAATATTGTAAATCACTATACTCCAATATAAAAATAAAAATTAAAAAAAAATAGCTTACCAGCTATTTCATTGTTAAGTCCATTGCCTTTCAGAGAATCTTTTGCTTTTCTAGCTTTGAAGCTCTCACTCTTTTTTTTTCTTCTGGCCGTGACGCGTGGCATGTGAGATCTTAGTTCCCTGACCAGGGATCAAACGCACACCCCCTGCAGTGGAAGCGCAGAGTCTTAACCACTGGACCGCCAGGGAAGTCCCCCCCTTTTTTTTTTTAAATAAGCTGAATATTCAGTTGAGGGAACATACTTTTGCCACATAATGTTTTTAAAAATCACAGAAACTAAACTTACTTATTATGTAATATAGACACTATTAAAAATCCAGATTTATAGTGATAGAAGGGTTAAACTTCCTATTAAAATTCTATGCAAATATCTGTGTTCATGTAATGTTAAACTTTTCAATATATTACCAGTTGGGAATAGGTATTTCATTAGTGAGTTTAGAACAATTTCGGTTATAGTTTTTATGAAAAATAATTGTACAAGAAAGAGCATGTAATGAAATACATACTTATTGAAATAAATCATGAATTCAGATAAGTTGTTTACAGTGGGTATATATAGTATATAAAGAATAAGTTATGATTAATTCTGAATAAACTTGTACTGACACTTGATGGCAAAGGATGGTGCCCATTTTGTTAGTCTGTGTCTATAATGGGTCAGGGGTTTCATCTGGGCTGAACATATTCTCTTACAATAAGAATTACGAAGTTAAAACAGTATTTTTTCTTTCTCATATCTGCAGACAGGCAAACATACACCTAGGACCGCCATGTTCACGTGACATCAAGAGGAAACGGAAACCTGTGGCTACAGCATCTCTGTCCAGCCCAAGTGCCAGTAATTATATATGTAGTTATCCTTTATTGACCACCTACTGTGTGTCAGGCACTAAATTATATGTTTTATATACCTTTTCATCTCTGACCCTGAAGTCTGTGCTTTTCCACTGTGTCTTACAGCTTTCTTGAGTTTGAATCCCTATATTCCACTATCAACAGTCTTTAGTCATCTGTACTTTTGCTCTAGCACAGACAGGAAATTAGGTGTGTGGTAATGAAAATCCTGGTAGGGTGGCAGTTTAGTCAATAGCGAAGGAGCCATATGGATTTATTTACTTTCATGTTTGGTATACAGCACAATACATTATCACTGTTTTAATGTCTAGTAGAGTGCTAATATTCTACCGTTCGAGAAATTTCTAATTAAGTTTTCAAGTTAAAACTTAAGGTTTTCTAGGCAAAACTGGTTCATAGAAACCAAAATAATGGTTATCTTCAGTGGGAGGTAGTGACCAGAGGAGGACATAAAAAAGTCTTCTGGGATGCTGGAAATACTTTATCAAGAACTTGGTGGGGATTACATGAGTGTATATACATGTAAAGATTCACTGAGCTGCACATTTACATACATACAGGTATGTTATCCTTAAATGAAAAAAGGGGAATAATTACGTATTTATATCAGCAAGAATACTGGATGTCTATAGATATTTTTCTTTGAAGTTGAGAGAAGATAATTAAATGTAATTATTAATCATAGGAAATAATACTTTGTGTATTTCAATACATTTTGGGGTGAATTGCTCTGGTTAAAAAGGGCGTATCTGCTTGTAGGACCTATCAGAAATACCTATGGTTATTTTCTTGATGATGGTGAATTCACTCTGAGGGAATTGAGCATATCATAAATTATTTTATTTTCTTCAGAAAATACTATATATTATATAGATCAGAGTAATTGATACCTGAGTAAAGAGTAGACCTCAGACAGACAGGAACTCTTATTTCTCTAACTTTACTTAGTAAGTTTCAGCATACTCTGAAATTGACCTGTTTGAGCTTCTGTTTGGAATGGTTGCTTGACAGTGGTTCATACTGAACATTCTTAACCATGGGTCTGATGATTGTAGTAAGTTTTTCTTAGGGATTTTCACATGGCCGTGCTCTGAGCTGAACATTTTACATGAATTATTTCACTTAACCTTTGCAACAACTTTATAAGGCAGATGCTGTTTTTATTCCCAGTTTACACATGGGAAAATTAAGGCTTAGAGAGGTTAAATCACTCACTGAGGTTATATGGTTAATAAATTGTAGAGCCAAGATCAGACCAATTTCCCTATGACTCTTGAGCTGCCCTCTTAAACACTGCAGGTGTTTGGTCTTGTATACGACAGAATTGGTTCCAAACCATGACTCCATGTCAAAACCCAGATCCTCATCCAGTCTGTAGAATTGGAAGCAATAAAACACAGTCTTTATCTTTTTGTTCTTTTTTTCCCCCTTAATATCTAGCTCTATTTTTAGCTTTTAGTTGTTTATAAGAGAAGAGCTGTTGAGAAGTTTATAATCCTTATTCCATATTCAAATCAGGAAATGTACTGGGAGGTATTAAACAAGACTTGAGCATTCAGCATTTCCCCTACTGAGCCCAACTCCTCTCACTTGTTGACTCAGGCCTGCTTCACTGAACATTTTTTTTGTTTTCTATCCACAACCTGAGTGCCCCATGGAGGTGAAGGACATAGCCTGAGCCCACGCCATCAGTCAGTAGAACAAATGGGCTTGCTCTGCCTAACGTCGGGCCATCTCGGATTCCACCTCTTTTATAGAAATGAGTGATGAAGAGAGGTGCGTTCCGCTTTGCCGCTGTATTAATACACATCAGGGGCCAGCTCCTGCCATTAAATCATGCTCCTGCATACATCTGTTATCGGACTCCTCACCAGTGTGATGAACAAGACTGCAGATAGAGGCTTCCTTGTGTCATTCTTTATAGGATTTTCCTAAAAGAATAAATAGCTCAGATCTCTGCCAACACTCTCTCCTGTCACTGTGATGAATTCAGCTTCTTTCTTAAACATGTAGCCACAAATCTTTTCCCTTTTCCCCTCCCCCACTAGTGGAAAGTTTTAAGTTGACTGCATTTAAAGATGTTAATAAGGCTAGAATGGTGAAGAGCAAAAGGGAATAAGATGCCTTCCTGTCTTTTTGTACTAATATTAACAAAGGCCAGGGAAAAGGACCTTTTCATAGGGTCATTAGGTAGATCCATCTTGAAAGTGTAGCACCTCTATTTTCTTCACTTTATCTCCACTCCCCTTCCCTCTATGGCTTTATAACACGCAGGTGCCTGGTGTACAGATCCACCCCTGGATCCTAGTGAGTAACTGTGTTAACCTGCTTTTCAGGTCGATACACCCGAACAGGGAGTACCCACCAATGTCTCCCTCATGCTGAAGTGTACCAGCTGTCATATATTTTCTTAAAGATTGTAACTGGAAGAGAAAAAAGGGTTATTTTCTCTAAAATTTGAGAGACTTAAGTACTTATAAGAAGCATAAGGAACTCAGATGAAAACAAGACTCCTTTTCCTTGAGATGATTTTCTTCATTAGAATGGCGAATCAGAGCTTTGGGTGTGCAAATCCCATTCCTTCATAAAGTAAACACATGGGGCTTCCCTGGTGGCGCAGTGGTTGAGAGTCTGCCTGCCGATGTGGGGGACGTGGGCTCGTGCCCCGGTCCGAGAGGATCCCACATGCCGCAGGGCAGCTGGGCCCGTGAGCCATGGCCGCTGAGCCTGCACGTCCGGGGCCTGTGCTCTGCGGCGGGAGGGGCCGCAGCAGTGAGAGGCCCGTGTACCGCAAAAAAATTTTAAAAATTAAAAAAAAAAAAAAGTAAACACATGGCTGTAGGTGAAGGAGAATTGGGATAATAAGTGGCCCTGTTTTTTTTTTTTTTTTTTTTTTGGCGGGATCTTACTTCCCTGACAAGGGATTGAATCCGTGCCCTCTGCAGTGGAGGCACGGAGTCCTAACCACTGGACCGGCAGGGAATTCCCACGAGCCCTGACTGTTTTGGCCATCCAAGAGCCATTTCTGACCTTCTTCACCCTGGGATAGGATACGTGTCCTTAGAAGGGTACCCAACAGTTAACCTGTTAATTAGTTACATAAGATTTCAAATACCAGGCCAGCAATGCTAGCGATGCATTCACAAGGGCAGGAATTTTTACCTGTCTTGCTCACTGCTGTATCCCACAGCATCTAAAAAATAATGCTCCACACATAGAACAGTCTCTAGATATTTGTTGTATGAATAAATGAATAGAATCTTAAAGATGAAACAGTTATTCTCAATATTATTCTAATCCTGGGATTGGATTCAGTAGTAGTTCCATTTCAGGTTGGCCCTTGTCTCAGGAGTCATAGGGCAGATTCTTATTGCCTACTGTGCCTTTTAATTAAGTTTAAATGTTTTCTAAAGTTAAAAATGTTTTTTGGGCTTCCCTGGTGGCGCAGTGGTTGAGAGTCTGCCTGCCGATGCAGGGGACACGGGTTCGTGCCCCGGTCCGGGAAGATCCCACGTGCCCCAGAGCGGCTGGGCCCGTGAGCTATGGCCGCTGGGCCTGTGCGTCCGGGGCCTGTGCTCTGCAGCGGGAGGGGCCCCGACAGTGAGAGGCCCGCGTAGCGCCAAAAAAAAAAAAAAAAAAAAATGTTTTTTAAAATAAATATTGAATGGCCACAAAAGAACATTTATAGAAAATGTATAAGATATAAAGAAAACCAATACAGCAACTAACCATATACCCACCATCCACTTTAAGAAAAGGAACATCACCTTTAAATTTTTCTTCCCACTCTCCTCAGAGGTAACCATTATCCTGATATATATTTTTTGTTAATCATTTGTCATTCTTTGTTTTTTTCAACTAGTTTTGACAGACATATGTATCTCTAAGCAGTATATTGTCTAGTTTTACATGTTTTTGAACCTTGTGTAAATGGAATGTTGTATTTTATAAGTTACAAGTTTCACCCATTTATGTTCCTGAGATTCATTCAGGTCTTATCCTACCAGAATCCATTCATTTTCTTACTGCCATATGTATGGTATTCCATTTTATCAGTTGACAGGTATAATACAATTAACCGTTCTTGATGAACATTTCAGTCATATTCTTATGCTGTTTTACGCTATTGTGAAAAGTACTGCACCATTCTTCAGGAGAACATATGCAAAAGTTTCTCTTGGCCGTTTCACAGTTCTTAGGATAGCTATATCAAAAAAAGAAAAAAAGTTGTTGTTTGAAGGATGTGGAGAAATTGGAAACCTTGTGCATTGCTGGCGGGAATGTAAAATAATGCAGCCACTGTGGAAAAAGATACGGTAGTTCCTCAAAAATTGAAACATAAAACTACCATGTGATCCATGGTAGTTCTGATTCTGGATATATACCGAAAAGAATTGAAAGCAAAGATTCAAATAGATATTTGTACACCCAGGTTCATAGCAGCATTATTGACAGTAGCCAAAAAGTAGAAACAACCCAAATGTTCATCACTGGATGAATGGATAAATAAAATGTGGTATATACATTCAGTAGGTTATTACTCAGTCTGAAAGCCTTCATTATAAGAATGAAATTATGAATGTTACAACATGGATGAAGGCAACATGTTAAGTGAAATAAGCCAAACACAAAAGGATGAATACTGTATGATTCCACTTATAAGAGGTACCTAAAACAATCCAATTTGTAGAAACAGAAAGTAGAATGGTGGTTGCCGGGGGCTGCAGGAGGAAGAGAATGTGGAGTTATTGTTTAATGGGTAGACAGTTTCCATTTGGGATGATGAGAAAGTTCTGGACATGGATGGTGGTAATGGTTGTGCAACAATATGAATGTACTAAATGCTACTGAACAGGATGCTTAGAAATTATTAGAATGGTACATTTTATATATATTTTACCATAATAAAAATATGTAGCAAAACAAAGTTTTTCTAGGACAGAGTTTCTTTGTTTTGGTTTGGTTTTTTTAACATCTTTATTGGAGTATAATTGCTTTACAGTGGTGTGTTAGTTTCTGCTGTATCACAAAGTGAATCAGCTAGCTATACGTATACATATATCCCCATATCTCCTCCCTCTTGCATCTCCTTCCCACCCTCCCTATCCCACCCCTCTAGGTGGTCACAAAGCACCGAGCTGATCTCCCTGTGCTATGCAGCTGCTTCCCACTAGCTGTCTGTTTTACTTTTGGTGGTGTATATGTGTCCATGCTACTCTCTCACTTCGTTCCAGCTTCCCCTTCCCAATGTCTTCAAGTCCATTCTCTACATCTGCATCTTTATTCCTGTCCTGCCCCTAGGTTCTTCAGAACCTTTTTTTTTTTTTAGATTCCATATATATGTGTTAGCATACGGTATTTGTTTTTCTCTTTCTGACTTAGAGTCTGCAGACTCTAGGTCCATCCGCCTCACTACAAATAACTCAATTTTGTTTCTTTTTATGGCTGAGTAATATTCCATTGTATATATGTGCCACATCTTCTTTATCCATTCATCTGTTGATGGACACTTAGGTTGCTTCCATGTCCTGGCTATTGTAAATAGTGCTGCAATGAACATTGTGGTACATGACCTTTTTTTTTTTTTTTTTCGTGGTACGCGGGCCTCTCACTGTTGTGGCCTCTCCCGTTGCGGAGCACGGGCTCCGGGTGCGCAGGCTCAGCGACCATGGCTCACAGGCCCAGCCGCTCCACGGCATGTGGGATCCTCCCGGACCGGGGCACAAACCCGCGTCCCCTGCATCGGCAGGGGGACTCTCAACCACTGCGCCACCAGGGAAGCCCCATGGCTCCTTTTGAATTATGGTTTTCTCCGGGTATATGCCCAGTAGTGGGATTGCTGTGTCGTATGGTAGTTCTATTTTTAGTTTTTTACAGAACCTCCATACTGTTCTCCATAGTGGCTGTATCAATTTACATTCCCACCAACAGTGAAAGAGGGTTCCCTTTTCTTGACACCCTCTCCAACATTTATTATTTGTAGACTTTTTGATGATGGCCATTCTGACTGGTGTGAGATGATACCTCATTGTAGTTTTGATTTACATTTCTCTAACGATTAGTGATCTTGAGCATCCTTTCATGTGTTTGTTGGCAATCTGTTTATCTTCTTTGGAGAAATGTCTATTTTGGTCTGCTGCCCATTTTTGGATTGTTCATTTGTTTTTTTTGATATTGAGCTGCATGAGCTGCTTGTATATTTAGGAGATTAATCCTTTCTCAGTTGCTTCATTTGCAAATATCTTCTCCCATTCTGAGGGTTGTCTTTTTGTCTTCTTTATGGTTTCCTTGGCTGTGCAAAGATTTTTAAGTTGCATTAGGTCCCATTTGTTTATTTTTGATTTTATTTCCATTATTCTAGGAGGTGGGTCAAGAAGGATCTTGCTGTGATTTATGTCATAGTGTTCTGCCTATGTTTTCCTCTAAGAGTTTGATAGTTTCTGGCCTTACATTTAGGTCTTTAATCCATTTTGAGTTTACTTTTGTGTATGGTGTTAGGAAGTGTTCTAATTTCATTCTTTTACATGTAGCCGTCCAGTTTTCCCAACACCACTTATTGAAGAGGCTGTCTTTTCTCCATTGTATATTCTTGCCTCCTTTGTCAAAGATAAGGTTACCCTATGTGTGTGGGTTTATCTCTGGGCTTTCTATCCTGTCCCATTGATCTATATTTCTGTTTTTGTGCCAGTACCATACTGTCTTGATTACTGTAGTTTTGTAATATAGTCTCCAGTCAGGGAGCCTGATTCCTCCAGCTCCGTTTTTCGTTCTCAAGATTGTTTTGGCTATTAGGGTTCTTTTGTCTTTCCATACAAACTGTAAAAACTCTTGTTCTAGTTCTGTGAAAAATGCCATTGGTAATTTGATAGGGATTGCATTGAATCTGTAGATTGCTTTGGGTCGTGTTGTCATTTTCACAGTGTTGATTCTTCCAATCCAAGAACATGGTATATCTCACCATCTGTTTTGGTCTGTTCATCTTTTCTATTTCTTCCTGGTTCAGTCTTGGAAAGTTGTGCTTTTCTAAGAATTTGTCCATTTCTTCCAGGTTGTCCATTTTTTTGTCATAGAGTTGCTTGCAGTAATCTCTCATGGACCTTTGTATTTCTGCCATGTCAGTTGGTACTTCTCCTTTTTCATTTCTAATTCTGTTAGGTTGTTTATTTGAGATGTTTCTTGTTTCTTGATGTAGGATTGTGTTGCTATAAACTTCCCTTTAGAACTGCTTTTGCTGCATCCCATAGGTTTTGGGTTGTCGTGTTTTCATTGTCATTTGTTTCTAAATTTTTTTGATTTCCTCTTTGATTTCTTCAGTCATCTCTTGGTTATTTAGTAGCGTATTGTTTAGCCTCCTTGTGTTTGCATTTTTAAAGTTTTTTTCCTGTAATTGATATCTAATCTCATAGCATTGTGGTCGGAAAAGATACTTGATACGATTTCAACTTTCTTAAATTTACCAAGGCTTGATTTGTGACCCAAGATATGATCTATCCTGGAGAATGTTCCATGAGCACTTGAGAAGAAAGTGTATTCTGGTTTTGGATGGAACGTCCTATAAATATCAATTTTCTTTGTCTCTTGTAATAGTCTTTATTTTAAACTCTAGTTTGTCTGATATGAGAATTGCTACTCTAGCTTTCTTTTTTTTTGTTTTTGTTTTTTTTGCAGTACACAGGCCTCTCACTGTTGTGGCCTCTCCCGCTGTGGAGCACAGGCTCCGGACACATAGGCTCAGCGGCCACGGCTCATGGGCCCAGCCGCTCCGTGGCATGTGGGATCTTCCCAGACCGGGGCACGAACCTG
>NW_020172456.1:3702516-3703151 GCF_003031525.2 Neophocaena asiaeorientalis asiaeorientalis | reverse complement strand
TTTGTCTGATATGAGAATTGCTACTCCAACTTTCTTTTGATTTCCATTTGCATGGAATATCTTTTTCCATCCTCTCATATTCAGTCTGTATGTGTCCCTAGGTCTGAAATGGGTTTCTTGTAGACAGCGTATATATGGGTCTTGTTTTTGTATCCATTCAGCAAGTCTTTGTCTTTTAGTTGGAACATTTAATCCATTTACATTTAAGGTAATTATCGATATGTATGTTCCTGTTACCATTTTCTGAATTATTTTGGGTTTGTTATTGTAGGTCTTTCCATTCTCTTGTGTTTCCTGCCTAGAGAAGTTCCTTTAGCATTTGTTGTAGAGCTGGTTTGGTGGTGCTGAATTCTCTTAGCTTCTGCATGTCTGTAAAGGTTTTAATTTCTCCATCGAATCTGAATGAGATCCTTTCTGGGTAGAGTAATCTTGGTTGTAGGTTTTTCCCTTTCATCACTTTAAATATGTCCTACCACTCCCTTCTGCCTTGCAGAGTTTCTGCTGAACGTTCAGCTGTTAACCTTATGGGGATTCCCTTGTATGTTATTTGTTGTTTTTCCTTTGCTGCTTTTAATATTTTTTCTTTGTATTTAATTTTTGATAGTTTGATTTATATGTGTCTTGGCATGTTTCTC
>NW_020172456.1:3635178-3702469 GCF_003031525.2 Neophocaena asiaeorientalis asiaeorientalis | reverse complement strand
CCCTTTCTTTTTCTCTTCTTCTTCTGGGACCCCTATAATTCGAATGTTGGTGCATTTAATGTTGTCCCAGAGGTCTCTGAGACTGTCCTCAATTCTTTTCATTCTTTTTTCTTTATTCTCCTCTGCGGTAGTTATTTCCACTATTTTATCTTCCAGGTCACTTACCCGTTCTTTGGCCTCAGTTATTCTGCTATTGATTTCTTCTAGAGAATTTTAAATTTCATTTATTATGTTGTTATCATTGTTTGTTTGCTCTTTAGTTCTTCTAGGTCCTTGTTAAACCTTTCTTTTATTTTCTCCATTCTGTTTCCAAGATTTTCTATCATCTTTACTGTCATTACTCTGAATTCTTTTTGAGGTAGCTGCCTATTTCTTCTTCATTTGTTTGGTCTGGTGGGTTTTTACCTTGCTACTTCATCTGCTGTGTATTTCTCTGTCTTCTCATTTTGCTTAACTTACTGTGTTTGGGGTCTCCTCTTCACAGGCTGCAGGTTTGTATTTTCCATTGTTTTTGGTGTCTGCCCCCAGTGGGTAATGTTGGCTCCGTGGGATGTGTAGGCTTCCTGTTGGAGGGGACTGGTGCCTGTGTTCTGATAGATGAGGCTGGATCTTGTCTTTCTGGTGGGCCGGACCGTGTCTGGTCATGTGTTTTGAGGTGTTTGTGACCTTATTATGATTTTAGGCAGCCTCTCTGCTAATGGGTGGGGTTGTGTTCCTGTCTTGCTAGTTGTTTGGCATGGGGTATCCAGCACTGGAGCTTGCTGGTCGTTGAGTGGAGCTGGTTCTTAGAGTTGAGACGGAGATCTCTGGGAGAGCTTTCGCCGATTGATATTACAAGGGGCCGGGAGGTCTCTGGTGGACCATTGTCCTGAACTCAGCTCTCCCACCTCAGAGGCTCAGGCCTGACACCCGGCTGGAGCACCAAGACCCAGTTCTTGGAGAAGGGGCTTGCAATTTCTAAGGAGCAAGGTTTCTTTGTAACTGCTGTGTCCATGAGATCACAAAGAAAGTTCTCATTTTCTGAAGGAAATGTATCCAGAGAAGTAGATGGCACAATTTCCATAGTCTAATTCCTCTTCTTTGGATAGGACTCCTCAAAAAGGTAACAAGCCAAGAATCTAGGACAGTTTTTTCACCATGGTTGATGAGCATCTAGTAATGGTAATTACAGTTTTATGAAATTTATTTTCACTTAAATAGGAGTGAATGAGTACATGTGTGTGAGAAATAGAGAGAGATTTGGGTGGTGATGTCAGATGTATTTCTTGCTGCTATGGTTGAGGTTCCAAAATGTTTGAAAGCCACTACCCTCTAAAAACTCTTGTATATGTGCCATGGAGTTAATAGCTTTCAAGGTTTTTTTTTTTTTTCTTTCTGAAATTTATGTTTGAATGTTGGGTGTACCTGTAAATCTGAAATAAACCCTTGGGTGCACTATGATATAATCTAATCTTTTTCATTAAGAAAAAAAAGTATTGGTCATGACCCACTACATTGATTTTGTGACACATAATTTGAAAATTACTTTTCTAGGTTATATTCCTGGGAATGGAATTATTGTAACAGGATAAAAGCAAAACTTTTTAAGATTTTGCTCTGTTTTAGTGTCTATATTTGTTTTCAACAGTGGGGGTATGATGGTGGTTTGTACTGCTCTGCTCAGGGGGCATTTGGAAATGTGAGGACAGTGTTTGGTTGTCACAATGACTGGGGAATGTTTTTGGCATTCAGGGACAGGGTCCAGAATGGTAAGTGTCCTAAAAAAAATAGGACAGCCCTGCACAAGCAATGATTATCCTGTCCAGAATGTCTTAATGTGCTTGTTGAAAAACCATGGGCTTGGTGTGTGATTTTTCTACCATTTGCCTTATTATTCAGTATTTATTGGTGACACTGTCATATTGGAGGCATAAGATGTTGTAGAAAGAGCAGAGGGCTTGGAGTCCAGTATATATGAGTTTGAGTCTTGCTACTTAACCAGCCCAGTTGTGTCCCTGAACAAATTATCTGCTTTCTCTATGCCTAAGTTTTCTGATCCAGGAAATGGAGATGACGATACCTACTTCTAAGAGTTTGCATTAAGAAACAAGATTATAGTATACGTTGTTTACACGGTACAGTGCCTGGCACATAAATGCTTAGTAAGTGATTATTACTACATTATGAATTTGTACTACTGGATTTACTCATTTCTTCAGTTAAACCCATTTTCTGAGGTGGAGAAATACAATACTTATCTTACTTAAATCTTGCCTTTATTTTTTGGTTTAAAAAAAAAAGAAACTTTATGTGGCCACTTGGTTTAATAGGACATAAAGTATAAGAATTAAGAAAGTTTTGTGTTGACATCTCTCTCATTCTAATTTGTCTCCTTTTGACTTTTTTCCTCCTTACTTTTATTGTAACACCCTTACCAGTTCACATGGATGCAGTGGAGCCAACCGTACCAGCATCACAGGCCCCCACATCTCCGAACTCTGAGTGGTTGGTCAGGACCTCTGCTGCAGAGAAAACCACTGACTCAACTGCAGCAACATTTTTTAAAATGCCACAAGAAAAGAGCCCTGGATACAGCTAGACAGCAGAATTTCACCCACCAAGAGCCGACTAGATGTTGCTGAAACAAATATTGGACTTTGTATTATATTGCCTTGCATATCTTAATTGACATTCCCAGTCCTTTCGCCACCAGGACTGACTCCTCTTCAAAGAAGTGGACTCTTTCTCTTAGAAAATCATATTGTGAAAATCTTTTTTTTTTAATTGTAAAATATTAGGACAGCAATTTTTTTAGAAAAAGTCATCCTATGCTATATTTGTTACATTGCTGTTGCTGTCCCAACAGTTACCTACAGCTCTGTTTACAGAGCTGTTGCTGTTTTGCAGGTATGTCTTTTTTCTTGAAGAACTAGTAACTGCTTTTGCATATTTTTTGTGTAGAGCTTTTAATACCATTTGAGGGAGTTCCAAATTTGCAGCCAGTTCCAGACAAAGTTAAACACAGATTTAAGATCTGTGTGTGGAATTGTTTGCAGGAGATAAGGCTTGCCTTTGAGCCTGGTCTTGATTCACGCAGAGTGCCAATAAGATAAATCCACCAAGTACTCAATTTGGAGCCTCAGAAAAGACTACCAGCAGCATGGGCCTTGGAAGCTTACTCCATTTTTCTAGATGTCCTGTTGGAATCGCTAGCAGCTGCATTGTACTTTGCCTCATCTCCAAAGTCTGTGTTCTACTGAAAGAGGACCTATATATATACACATACAGATCGGTGTCATGAAGAAGGTGCTTTAGGTGTACAGCAAATTTAAAACAGTGGATTGTGTCTTAATACTTCATGTTGCGGTGTAAGCCTTTATGTACTAAACGAGACTTTTATTGTTAGTATTATAGGTCAATAACCTGTAGCAGAAATTCATACTCTATTATAATAATGGCTTTTTGAGGCCATACTTTGGGGAGGAAAAATGTCTTTTTGACATGCCTTTATACTTGGTATGTTTATGACGGCTCAGCTGCATGAAGAGTTATATATACAGCCATGCCTCAAGTTGGATGCTTCTTTGTCAAAATGAGGAATAAGTGACTGCCTAGAGCTTCTGAAGAAAAGCCACCCTTTCTAAAAAAGTATTATCAAGATTGTCTGTCGTTGAGGGACCTGGTTGGCAGAAGGGCCCGTTTTTGTACAAATTGAATGCTTTTACTCTGAGATACACAGAAGCCATTCTCAAGTGTCCGCTGCTCTTGTGACATTCTAGAGGAACTCCCACCCGTGCACCTGCTAGGACAGAGCCTCCTTTCTTTCCCCGAAGCGCAGTTGTCCTTTCTCACACACAATTTAATGGTGGGCCGCTCTGTCGTATTCCTTTAAAAATTGTTGTCCTTATCAGTGGTAGCTCCAGAATGTCCTTGTCAGTGGTGTGGGTGTGAATCTGGTGGGAAAGGGGTACTGGAAGCTAAGTTTACATAGTACTTCATGTAAGACTGAGAACATGGCAGTTGTCCACAACAAGGAATATGGTGGAGGGAGGGGCGGGTGGAGATTACGGCATGAGGAGTAGTGCTAAAGCCAGCCCAGCATCCCTGGGAGCCACCCAGATTCTTGTGCAGTAGCGAGTGTACTTCCCTTCCTATGGCTGCACCCATAGCAGAATAGAAAACATAATGTCTGTTGAATATAAAGTGGTTCTACTCAGTTGTTCTAGTGATGAAGGTATCTTTTTGTTGTAATATGTGCATTCTTACCTAGTCCCAATAGTGTCCCGAGGCACACATTTCTAACATAATTTGTTGGATTTAAGGGAGAAATTCATGAACATAATAATTTTATTTTCTTTGCACTAAGCTCCATGGCTCATTCAGAGATCAGTCCTGTGATCATCGCCTGTTAAGACCTCTGTAGTTCGGGTAGCATCTTTTTCTTCATGACATGTAGCCTAATAATTCTCCTTTCTACCTGCGATTAAAAATCACTTATATGCACAACTTTATTTACCTTTTAAACATCTATGATGTAAAGGTAGGTGATTGCTACCATTTTATAGAGTCAAGAACAGTCTCAGTGACTTGCCCCAAATCTCATAATCAAGTCAGACTAAAATCCCAGACTTACAGACTTTCTTGGCCCTGGGTTATAATCTTTGGGTTGTCACTGATAGACCTGAGTCACTCTGAGACTCATATTTTTGAAACAGTATGCCAGATAAACAGAATGTTTATCACCTTTCTTGATCAAGCTTTCGTACATATTTTGAACACTTTCAACGGGGAGCAACCCAAAATGCCATATCTGTAATAACTAGGAGAGAAACTTAATTGCCTAAGAGAATAGCCATTAAGCACACAAATATTTTTCCAATACAGGGTTGTAAATTGTGCTCCTTATTTTAAGCTGCTGCGTGAGCACGCTTGCAGAATTATTCATCGACTTATTCTGCTTGTTTTTTATGAGTCAGTTCCAGAGGAATACTCTTAGAATCACGTGTATTTTGAATCTTAAATTTTAAATATCCTTTTTATATGGCAAAGTGTGTAATGTCATAAATTAAGAGAAATCTGTTACCTTTCAACAAAAGGTATAATTTCAAAATCGGGTTTTGAAATCTGTTGAAAAAAATTATAGCTTGACTTCTTTTGAGGATAATCATTGAGCTCACTTGTGTTTGATCTGCTCAAAAGTAATAACCGAAGCAGAGTTCCACAGTTCTTCCTAATTTCAGGATTCTGATTTATCCCAGCTTGCTGTCCAGTCTGCTTGTCTAAATCCTAATCTTGGGTATTTTTCACAATGGGCGAAAACGTCATGTACTTGCATGAGCATCGCTCATAAAGGGTAGTCTTGCTTACCGGTTTAAGGGAATTCGAGAGTATTTTTCAGGTGCAGTATTATAAAGGGAACAACTTCATTTGCATCAAAACTTGTGTTGCTTTTTGGTAAGAACTGTTCAGAAGAGGAAATTAGTAGCTGTTTACATGGTGCCAGGTTTGGAGGGGCAGAGTATGATCTTTATTGAGTGGTGTGTTCTCGATAAATAGGCCTCATTTAGCCTTGAATTCTTTAGAAATCAAATGCAATTGGAAATTTCAGATGACAGAGTTGTGCTGGGCTATAGAAACAGGCTGCAAATGAGGCCATTTTGGCAGCAAAATGACCAAAAGCTGAAATAAAGCTTCTTAATCTGTGATGCTTGTGGCATCCTTTGCTAAGTAAAGCTCAATACCTAGGAGAGGTAATTTAAACTACTTGTGAATCCCAGATAGGTGAATCTGACATATCTCTACTTTGGAACCAGAAATGCAGTCTAGATCACAGCATAGCAAGTTCTGATGCTCAAAGTACAGGAGCAGAGTTATCACAGCAACAAGTCATTTAGAGTTGAACGAGTCTCAGAGTCACGTGAGGAAGGAGCTAGGTGGCACTGTCATTGCTGGTGTGATGGGTTCTCCACTTCGGCTCCAGGAAAAGGCTCCTGGTGATGCCTGATTCATTTCAAGCCTTTGCTTTATTTTGGCTTCACTACCATGATTCTGAGCCACAAGCTTTTTTATTTCCTGGGGATTAAGCTGTGTAAAAATACAGCATTAGCCGTATTCAGCATTCTGTATATTTGGTGAACCTTATCTGAGCTGGGATGAGAACAGAGTGGCTTTCTCTAGCAGCAGTGGATACAGTCTAGTGGGGGACATAGCTTATAGGCTGTATCATGGTTCATGGGATGGTGGGAGGGGTGGCAGAAGCGGTTTGCTCTTGCTGTCAGCTGCTTCCTTTGCTAATGTTTCAGCTGCCCATTTTACTTGTCAGTATTTCCTTATCTCCCTCTCCAGTTGTGACAGTGTGGTTACTGATAGTGACAGCAATCAGGTTGGGTTCCTACCCCATGAGAAAACTGGCACAGAGGAAAAAAGGTGAGGAAATTGGTGGGTTCTGCTATTAGCACTAAACACAAGTGGCCCACACATGCTTTCATCAAGATCACGAAACAGATGAACATCAAGATCACGAAACAGATGAACATCAAATGCCTGGAAATAGCAACATGGAAAAGAAACAAAGGAAATTGAGTGATCTTGCCGAAGAGTGTGGATTAGAAGGTTTTTAACAAGCCCAGCAAAACAAACTTATGGCCAAAAGAAGTTGTTTTCCTGCCACTGCCCTGCACTGCACTTGGTAAAATTGTCAAATGTGGGGGGAAAATTTTTTTCCAAGCACAGTATTGAAGAATGGGGCAGATCCTGAAGATGTTCACCAAGGAAAGGAATCTTGGCAAGGTTCAGACTGGGAAGGCAAGGGGAAAGGGGAAGAGAAGGAGATGCGTAGAGCAGGGCTGCTAGGGCCCCGAGATCAACAGCATGCATACATTCTCCCCCCCTCCAGATCTGCTGAATCAGAAACTCTGAGGGTAAGGCCCAGGAGTCTTTTACCAGCCCTCCAGGGGACTTGATTTTTAAGAACGATGCACAATGATGTTTAAGAACCGCAGGCTTTGCCACAGTTAAAAAGGAGTGTTTTAATATACTGGTGTCCCCCCCAAGCTCTGAGGTGCTCTTATACTTTCCTCTATAAGTATGGAGATGTTTTGTGTATGGTTCTTTGCAGAAACTGTTAAATGTCTTTATTTCCCATACTTTTTCCCTCAAGTTCCTGAAAGATCTCCTGGAAACATTGAGAAAGGATGATGTGGAGAAAAATGCCATTGAGGCCATTTTTAGATGGATAGAAACAACCTTTTAAAAGTGGATTAAAGTATAACAATGGATTTTTAGTCTGTGAGTGATCATTGATTTTCATAACCGACAGTAAAACATTTGTGTAAGATACTGCCATCCATGATTTTATGATACCTGTTCATTACATCTTAGTTTCATGGGAAAATGTCATATATTTTCATAATGATGAAGTCTTTAAAGTATGGCTCACAAAAATGAAAAAAATAATTGGAAGAAGAAAACACCCTGAGTACATAGCTATTGTGTAATAAATACCTGTTGAATTATTGGTAATCTTTTGCTGGGAATTAATCTCAGTACTTCAGAGCATGTAAAAATCAATTTTCAGTGATCCCACTTAATCATACCTTACTGTCTTTGTTTTACATTTTCAGCTAGTGATTCCGCAGGGGTTGGGAACCAGTAGTAACAACATGTTATATTTTTTCATCGTCTGACTTACGATTCAGTGTTTCAGAAGACAGTACTCTAATGTTAAAGCTTTGAAGTGGTGGTATGGTCATTTTTTCTTTAGATTTTATTTGTGTTAATTGGCGTAGGCCCTACTTTATTACTAAAGCCTGTGAACCAAATTTCTCTTTCTGGGAATATGTGTGGCTACAGAGGAGTTCTCTAGTATCATTTCCTCAGATGCTCATGTTTCGTGCCTGGAGTTTTATTTATAAAGGTGACTGATGATGCGGAATGGTCAGTGCCATTGAAAGAAAAGTCTAATGTTACAGTTCCCATAGAAACAGGAGGCACGGTTTGCCATGCAGGGCCACAGGACAAACACCAAGTTTGGTTCAGGAGGCAGAAGATGGGAACAAGTGATAGGTTTAGGCCAGAGCCATGATCAGGATTTTCTTGGGAAAGGCAAAGCAGGGCAGGGAGAACAGTTTAGGCATGGCTAGTGAATAATTCCAGGGCCTTAGGGCTACAGTGTGGGCTCCAGTTGCCTGGTGCCTGGCCCTGGGATGACTGTGTCCTGGGGTGTGCAGGCCAGATGGAGGAGGTGTGGCTCCATCAGACGCGGTTAGTTTGCACATCAAAAGCATGCTGCAGGCTGAGTCCTTTGCAGTCTCTAAGAACCGGCCAGCCCTGAGACGGGTCATCTTTCCCCATCCAGAAAGTTTTTTTAAGATGTCAAAACATCATAATATATTGGAAATATAAAACATTAATACACATGTATAGACTGTTCAGCTCTCCTTTCAATTTTTGTAGTCTTTTAAGCACCACGTAATTTTTCTTTTCCGTCTTGAAAACCATTTAAAAGTACCTCTGGCCAAAAATGTTAGCGTTACTAGATATTATCAAGGTGTGGGAATATAAAAAATTTTAAGATGTAAATTATGAAAATAATGTTTTATTTCGCTAGAAGTGAGTTCTGACCCTTGCAGATCCCTCATTCAAATGTTTAACTGAAAAAGGGAAGAAAATATCACAGAACTTATAAGTAGCCTTGGTGACTGACTTAAATCAACCTGTTTCACTACATATAGTTTCTACACCTTGCTCCTCCCAGTGGGCCATGTATTTCTCCATGAAAATCTGCTACCCCAAAATCATGGTGACAATTTGAATTGCTCTAAATATTTATCTCGCTCAACCTCCCACCTATTGTCAGCAGCTATTGCAAACTGGCCATTTTAAACCCTTTCAGTCCCCACCTTCTCTCAACCCCAGCAGCTAATCTCATCTCTCCCCTAACAGATAAGAGAGCATTAGATGGGGAAACTCCGCTTACACACCTTCACATACACCCTTCCTCACCTCTTTGTCTTGGAAATTCCTGTCCTCCCCCTAACAAATCCCTTCTCTTACACTCCAGGTCCTCTCCCTTGATCAGATGCCTTGCTCAATACAGCTTCTCACTCCTGACACATATGGCTTTGCATTTAAACACATTCAAAGACTCCCTCTTCAAACAAAAATGCCTTTCCTCAACCCTTTGAACCCCTTGACTAGCACTAAATACTGTTCTTTCCTGTACTTTGTCTATTAATTCTCAATTCACTGAAGCAGTAGTTTTTAACCCTGGCTGCATACTAGGATCATCTGGGGAGATTTTTTAAAACCCTAATTCCCTTGACTGAACCACAAGCCAATTACAGGAGAATGGGGTAGTGGGACAGTCTTTTTAAAGCAAAGACATGCAGCCAACGTGCAGCCGAGGCTGAGAGCTGACACGCTAAAACCTGGCCGCTACCCTCGCCGCCATTAAGATTGTTCTCGCTCGGTTCACCAGTGACTTCTGGTTGCCCAGATTTAGTCCTTAGGTTGATCTTTATGTCTTGATACCATATAACTGCTTCCTTTCTGGAATTCTGACTCTTCTGACCCTGCTCTCCTGATCTTTCTCCTGCTTTCTCAGCCTCTCAGGCAGAGTGGTCAGTAGGTCAGTCCAATGCAGACTGAATGTCTGCCTCTGCCCTCCCCTCCATTACTTCATCAATACCCATGTGCTAGTGAGTTCCTTTGCCATGCCGCCTTAATGTGCTGGCTTAAAGTACAGATTGGAGTGAAGCACTTCCATTCATTGATGATTACCGTAAACTAGGAAAGCCAACTCAAGGTGTCTGCTCCTTTCCTCACTTCTCTTTGCTCCTCCTTCAAGCCCACTGAAGTAGGAAGAATTGCTAACCACACTAGTCAGTTTCTATGATGGATAGCCCCTATTTACTAGTGGGTGGAATTGTTCTTCATGAAGAGTCAGGCTGAACTGTGGTCCCTTTTCTGCTTTCTCCTTTCCAGGGTCTTGGGCTGGTAGGGAGGCCTGGGCCCACTTCTACATATAAGAAGGCTACCCGCCATGTAGTACTTGCTTCAGTTTTTTTACTTGCTGCTGTTGGTAAGATTTTAGTTTGAGTTTAGGGGAGAGACAGACCCATTTCCTCACCTCTTTTTGACCTTGGGTGCCATGTTGGAGCTTACTTTATCAGAAAACTTTGTTGGAGTCTCAGGCATTCTCCCCACTAATAATAAAGTGGAACTTGATTTTCCACATCACTGCATGCTGCCTTTGGAACTCTATGTAGGGGCTCCACCCTCACCATAAGGGACTGTGTTTCTGGCTTCTTTACATCACTAGTTTCTGATTTAAAATCTGGGATAGGTGGATCTGATTGTCAGGTGCCTATGTCCTAACTGCAGGAAGTGAGAATGAGGTTATCTGGAAAGTTTAGCTTCTACTGGGGAGAGATGAATTCCTTAAACACAGTATGTTTTAATGTCTGGGAGAGCTAGTCCCCTCATAATTTTTCTTTTTCAGTGTTTTTCTGGCTATTCTTACATGTTTGTTTTTCTATATAAACTTTAGTGTCAGCCGGCTTAACTCCATTTTAAAAAAGTGTGTTGATATTTTTATTGAGATCGTATTACATTTATTAACTAACTTAGAGAAAAATGGCATCTTTACAATGTTGAGTCATCCTGTCCAAGAACAGGGGATGTATTTCTACTGTTCAAGTCTATTTTTGTGCCTTTCAAAGACTGTTTTAAAATTTTCTTTGTATAGGTTTGTGTTTCTTGCTAAGTTTATCCCTAAGTATTTAATCTTTGTTGCTAGTAAATGGGGTTTTCTCTGCCATTATGTCTTCTACTTTGTTATTGTTCTTATATGTGTTGATTTTTATATGCTAATTTTTTATCCTGATAACTTACTGAATACTTTTACTTTTGGGTTTAGTTTTATCATTGATCATTGAGGGTGAAAAAACATCTTTCTAAATGCACAAAGCAGTGGAAAGAAATGAAAGAATCTGTAGAGGTCAAAAAGGGATGTGAAAGCTCGAAACTTGGGAGGCAAGTAAGATGAAAGCCAGCTTTCACGCTGAAGGTATCTGCTGAGAGCTGGTCTCCTTGAGTCTCTGTCACGATGACTGTGATGCTGCGTGCAGGAGGTAAAGCAGGGTCTGCTCAAGGCAGGGAGATCTGAGGTCTCCCACAGAGCGAGGAACCTCAAAGTGCTACACTTACAGTGGAAGGGTAGATACTAAATAAACCCACCAAGCAGAAATAACAGCAAGGGAACATGCCTTTCTTGACCTTGGCCCTGGATGGAGGAAAAGCTTTTATTTTAACCTAAAAATTTTTAACAAGTTGCCCCTTATAGAGGTTTATGGCCCAAATTTATACTACTCGTGTGGTCCAAAATACTGCAAGTGGGAATTTAATTTACAAGGGACCCAGGTAGGTGGTAACCCCAGATGACTGGCAGAAGCAAACACATTCTCTCTGGAGGAATGAAACTTCAATCTAGGTATCAAAGAATTCCCACAGATAAAGTTACAAAGAATATGGGTAGCTCACAGTTAAAAACCACAAACCAAAGAAGGAAATGAGTACCATGAGTGCAGGTCATCAGAAACAACATACAGGAGAATCAGACTCACAAATAACTTAGATATTGTACTTATTAGCACAGAATATAAACATGTTACACATGTTTTAAATATATTTCAAGAAGTCAAAGAGGCTTCAAAACACCAGGCAACAAAAGCATATACTTTTGAAAGGGGTTGATGAGAGTTAACATGTCCTACCGCCCTTTAATTTTTCAAGAGGAGAGTAAAGAGCCTTATTTGTTAGGGACTTTAGGTAAGTAGATCTGTTAAAATATTTGGAGTAACTTTTAAAAGAATAAATATAAAGAATATAGCATTTAAACTAATAATGGATAAAATGAATGATAAGAAAATAAATTAGAAAGTTAAGAAAAAAGTATACAATAAGATGGTAAAAGGATTCAAATATAGTAGTAAAGTGTAAATGAATTACTCCAGTTGAAAGATAAAGCCTATAATACTGGATTTTCAAAATCCAGCTATATGCTCTTTATAAGAGACATATCTAAAACTTTAAAGAAAGATTGAAAAGGAAAAGGATGGAAAAAATATACGAGGCACATATCAGAGGAAGTAAGGATAATCTCTACAAAATAATAAACATTGGTTCAATTACTGATAAATGGTTCATTTTGTCAGGGGGATATACTAATTCTCAACTAATCTTAATAATATAGCCTCAATATACATAAGCAGAACTAAGTTTAAAATATACTCTTTCAGTAATTGATATAACAAGTAGACAGAAATAGTTATGAATATAGCATATTTAAATAACAAATACGCTTAGTGTAATGGACATGAATGGAATCACACCCAAGAATATGAAGAATTACACATTATTTTCAAGCACAGATTGAACATTTATAAAAATTGACTCTTAGGCCATAAAGCAAACCTTAGTAAATTCCAAAGATTAGAGTCACATAGATCACACTCTAATCACAATGAAAGTAAATTTAAAAGACAATAGCCCAAAGGGGGGGAGGTGTGATTTTGTAATGCATTTAGAAATTTAATAACATAACCAATGAATCAATGAAAAAATCCTAATGGGTATTAGAAAATACTTATAACTGGGCTTCCCTGGTGGCGCAGTGGTTGAGAGTCCGCCTGCCGATGCAGGTGACACAGGTTCGTGCCCCGGTCTGGGAAGATAGCACATGCCACGGAGCGGCTGGGCCCATGAGCCATGGCCGCTGAGCCTGCGCGTCCGGAGCCTGTGCTCCGCAGCGAGAGAGGCCACAACAGTGAGAGGCCCGCGTACCGCAAAAAAAAAAGAAAAAGAAAAAAGAAAATACTTATAACTAATTATATAAAAATCCTATGCATTAACACTCTTCAGATACAGCTAAAGGGCTAGTTAGAGGAAAATTTATGGTCTGAAATGTTTTGAGTTAGAGAAGAAGAAAGGACTGAAAATTTATGGGGTAAGCATTCTACATTTACACTTACTAGAAGAACATTATTCTTCTAGAAAAGAATAATAGAGAAGTCAAAAGTAATAAAAGTTGTGAGATCAGAACTTAATGCTATAGAAAATGAACATGTAATTGAGAGATCAACAAAGCCAGAAATTAAGACAAATAATATAAGCAAATCTCTAACATCATTAATTAAGAAAAACTAGGGAAGGTACAAAAATATTAGGAATCAAAGGGGTATATAATTATAGATTTAGAGATTTAAAAGTTCATAAGGTAGTGCTATGAACAACTTTAGCCAATAAATTTGAAAGCTTAGACAAAATGGACAGATATCTAGAAAGATATGATTTACCAAAACTCAGTTGGGAGAAATAGAAAGCTTGGTTAGTCCTGTAACATTAGACAAATCTAGTCAATACTTTAAAAGCTGAGACTGTATGTTCTTTGTAGAAAGATTTTGTGTGATCCACTGAAAATGCTGGAAATGTCTAGCTCTTTCTGGAGCTAGGTATGTTAATTATAAAGTTCATTTGGAAGAACAAGTGTGCAAGACTAACCCAAGAAAACCCTTAAAAAAGAGCATTTGGGAAGGGAGGGTATTAAAACATAAAGTCTCAAAAACTGAAAATGAGGTATAGGCACATGCATAGACCAGTGGAACACAACAGAAAATTCAGAAATAGACCCAAATGCATATGAAAATTCAAGGTACAATAAAGGTGGTTAGTTCAAAAACAGATACATAAATCAGTGGAACAGAATAGACAACCCAAAAATAAACCCACATAAGTAAGGTCGTTTAATCTACCACAAAGGAGGCAGGGATATACAATGGAGAAAAGACAGTTTCTTCAATAAGTGGCGCTGGGAAACTAGATAGCTACATGTAAAACAATAAGATTAGAACATTTCCTCACACCATACAAAAATAAACTCAAGGTAGATTAAAGACTGAAATGTAAGACCTGAAGCCATAAAACTCCTAGAAGAGAAAATGAGCAGAACACTCTTTGACATAAATCGTACCAATATTTTTTTGGATGTGTCCCCTAAGGCAAAATAAATAAAAGCAAAAATAAACAAGTGGGACATAATTAAATTTAGAAGCTTTTGCACAGCAAAGGAAACCCATCAGAAATATGAAAAGACAACCTACTGAGTGGGAGAAAATATTTGCAAATGAGATGACCGATAGAGTTAATATCCAAAATATGGAAAACAGCCCTACAACTCACCATAAAAAAACACACAACCCAGGGCTTCCCTGGTGGCGCAGTGGTTGAGGGTCCGCCTGCCAATGCGGGGGATACGGGTTCATGCCCCGGTCCAGGAGGATCCCGCATGCCGCGGAGCGGCTAGGCCCGTGAGCCATGGCTGCTGAGCCTGCGCGTCCGGAGCCTGTGGTACGCAACGGGAGGGGCCACAGCAGTGAGAGGCCCGCGTACCGCAAAAAAAAACACCCAAAAAACCACACAACCCAAGTTTAAAAATGGGCTGGGGACGTCCCTGGTGGTCCAGTTACTACGACTTTACACTCCCAATGCAGGGTTCCATCCCTGGTCAGGGAACTAGATCCCACATGCCGCAACCAAAAAAAAAAAGATCCCCCATACGGCAACTAAAATAAAAGAAGGGCCAAAGACATTTTCCAAAGAAGACATATAGCTGACCAACATGAAAAGATGCTCAACATCATTAATCATCAGAGAAATGCAAATTAAAATCACAGTGAGATATCACCACACACCTGTCAGAATGGCTATCATCAAAAATAACAAATGTTGGTGAGGATGTGGAGAAAAGGGAACTCTCGTACACTGTTGGTGGGAATGTAAATTGGTGCAGCCATTGTGGAAAACAGTATGGAGGTTTCTCAAAAAACTAAATATAGAACTAGCATATGACACAGCAATTCCACTTTAGGTATATATCCAAAAAAACTGAAAACACTAATTTGAAAAGATACATGCACCCCAAAGTTCATAGCAGCATTTTTTACAATAGCCAAGATGTGGAAGCAACACAAGGATCCATCAATGGATGGATCCATTGTGTTGAATGGATGAAGATGAATCCATTTCATCCATTCAGATGAAATGGATTCAGATGAATGGATAAAGAAAATGTAGCATAAATCTATATCTATAGCTCTCTATATATACACAATGGAGTGTTACTCAGCCATGAAAAGGAATGAAATTCTGCCATTTGCAAAAATATGGGTGGACCTAGAGAGTATTGTGCTTAGTGAAATAAGTTAGAGACAAATATTGTATGTTATCACTTAGACGTGGCATCTGAAAAAATTAATAAATGTATATAACAAAATAAACAGACTCACAGATATAGAAAACAAACTAGTGGATACCAGTGGGGAGAGGGAAGTGGGAAGGAGCACAATAGGGGTAGGGGATTAAGAGATACAAATTACTATGTATAAAATAGATAAGCAACAAGGATATATTGTACAGCACAGGGAAGTATAGCCCTTATTTTATAATAACTTTAAATGGAATATAATCTATAAAAATATTATCACTGTGCTGTACATCTGAAATATAATATTTTAAATCGACTATACTTCAATAAAAAATAAAATAAAAGGTGGTGCCTTAAGTCAGTGGGGAGAAAAGATGGACTATAAAAGTGGGTAGTATTGGGATAACTGGATAGCCATATGGAAAATGAAAATTGATCTGTTCCTCACACTATGTGCCAGGATAATTTTCAAATTGATCAGAGATTTAATTGTACAATATTAAATCATACAACTACTAGAAAAAATAAGATGAATTCCTCAGTAGACTGGCTAGTCTAAATCTGTGAGTCTATTTTTGGGCTACTGAGAGCTAAGTAAGAATGTTTTTTTCAATTTTGAAGGGTTTAATAAACAAGGAGAAGGAGTAAAAAGACATGATCATATCTGGTTATAAACCCTAAAATATTTTAAATAGTTTTTTAAAGGTTGTCAACCCCTGCTGTGTAACATGGGAGTGAGGAAACTTTCCTAAGAGTATTGGTTAATTATTGCATAATAATGCCACATGTCTTTCAGTCTCCTTGGATCAGTAGGAAAATATTCACCCATTTGGTGGAAGGGATTGTAATTCACATGGTAAAGCATGGGGATACAGAGAAGGGTGAAGAATTGGGGCCAATAATGTAATCCTCCAGACTAAGTATGACTTAAAAATCCAGATACAGCAGAGATATATTTGGCTATGCTAAAAACCCAAAAAACAAACAAAAAACATTCCTTTTGCATCTCAAAGTAAAGTAAAATACAAGTGATAACTGGGAAAACATTTTCAATTTATATCACAGATTAAGGGCTAATATCTCTAGTTTATAAAGAGCTTCTAAAAATAGAGTCAGTCTTATAGAAAAATAGAGAAATGATAGGAACAGTTCACAGAAAAAAATGCAAATGCCCCTTAAACATATGAAAAGATGCTCAACTTTCCACAGTTTGATTTTTACAACAACCTGGTGAGGTGGATATTCTTATCATCCCTATTTTTCAGACAAGAAAACGGAGTCAAAAAGAGATAAAGTGTCCTGCCTGAACTCAACTAATAAGTAATGGTGCCAGGATTTGAAGCCAGTCAGGCGGGCTCTGGCTAAGAGTAGTTCACCATGACTAAGTGATGCTTATTTCAGGAACACAAGATCATTTAATATTAAGACTAACTGGGTGTTTCCTTAATATGGTAAAATATGTTTATCTCAGTCCAAATTCTGCTTAATTGAGAATTAGAGAAGCAATTTCCTTAAAATCAGAAACAAATCAAACAAACAGGAAAACACCTTCATTACCTTGAAGTAGGTAAATATTTCTTACGCAAAATAAAAAGTACTACCCAGAAAAATAAAGACTGATGCATTAGTTTATATTAAAATTAAAATTTTCTATTCAAAAGACCTCATTAAGAGTAAAAATGTCAGCCACAGGGTAGGAGATTATACTTGCAATACAAACATCTGACAAGACTTGCATCCAGAATCTATTTTAGAAATTGCTACAAATCAATTAAAACAGATAATCTAATACCAGGCAAATGACTCGTACAAAACATCACAAAAGAAGATATCCAAATGGCCAATAAGTGTATGACAGAGGGTTAAACATCATTAGTCATTCATGAAATGTAAATTAAAACCACAAAGACATACACACGCAACAGACTGGCTAAAGTTAAAGAGACTAACAACACTGAGTACTGGTACGGATGTGGAGCAACAGACACTCCCCTAAACTGCTGGTAAGGGTGTATATACAGCCGCCTTGGATAGTTATTTGACAATATCCACTAAAGCTAAACATATGCAAACCTGGCCACCCGGAAGTACCATTCTTAGGTATATAAAAAATAGAAATGTGTACATATGTGCACCAAAACACACGCACATAGCAGCCCTATACAGCGTAGCCAAAACTGAAAATGACACAGAAGTCCATCAACAGAATGAATCCATATATTGTGATATAGTCATACGGTGGAATACTACATAGAAACAAGGATTAACAAACTGCATGCAGCAACACGAATGAAGCTCGAAAACATAATGTTGAACAAAGCAGCCAGGTACATGAGGACGTATTGTATGATTCCATTTACATAAGGTTAAGAACAAGCAAAACCGAACTTTGCTGTTAGAAATCTTTCCTGTAGGTGTGAGTATAACTGAAGGAGACAGAAGGCCTCTGGAAGTTTCAGCAATGTTCTTGCCTTTGTTTAGAGGGTGTGTGATCTCTTTGTGAAGATTCACTGAGCCGTAGATTTACAACTGTGCATTTTTCTGGAAGTGTGCTGTAGTCAATAAAAACAACACAAAATAAAACAAAAAAAAATGCTTGTGAGCAGGGGTATTTTTGAGTATAGGGTCATGTCTGAGCACCATGGCAGGGCATGTGTAGACCCCACTTTCCCTTGAAGCTCAGGACCTGGGCAGGAAGTACTACCCAGAGGCCCTCCCTCCTAGACTGCCTTGAGGGGTCCTCTCACCCTGCCATTTGGGGATTCTTGAGAGGCCCTGGCATTTCCTTTCAGAATAGGTCATGGGGCCATTTATAATTCTCCATGTTTTGTTTGTTTTGTTTTGCAGTACGCGGGCCTCTCACTGTTGTGGCCTCTCCCATTGCGGAGCACAAGCTCCAGACACGCAGGCTCCGTGGCCATGGCTCACGGGCCCAGCTGCTCCATGGCATGTGGGATCTTCCCGGACCGGGGCATGAACCCGTGTCCCCTGCATCGGCAGGTGGACTCTCAACCACTGTGCCACCAGGGAAGCGCCCTCCATGTTGTTTTAAAAAGATCTTCCACAGTGAAGGCCATGCTGGGACTCAGTCCCCAGTCTTCTGGCCATCATCTCTTCTGATTAGATAGTCGCTGTCCCTGTAGGATATCCCTGGTGTGGGACTAAGCAGCTGCCCACAGATGTCTTTACCACCGTCCCCGTCCAGCTTCAAAGGGCCTGAGTACCTACCTGGTCAATGTGGAGTAGAGGAAAGAGCCCAGGCAACAGGGAAGTGAGACTGAGGGAGCCCAAGAGCCCAGGGGAGAAGGACTCAGGCAGAAGTGACGGTGACCAGCCAATGGGGGTAGAACCCAAGGCATGAAGTTGAACTCCTGTAGGGAGTGAATCCAGGGATGTGAGGAGACACTGCCTCAAGACCATTCTAGGATGTGCATGATCCACAGCCTCTCTGGTGTGGATCACTTGCAAGTCATTTGTGAATTGAGTAACATAAAATGAATCATGTTCCTGCTAGGACACATGCTTTTATTCTAAGAGACTTAAAAGTAGCTCATCTTTGTAACACAGATATAATCCTCTACATGTAGAAAGGCATTGGGAAGAGTACTGTTTGTAACTAGTGGAATTGGTATCCACATTGTGTAGGTATGTAAAACATGAGTTCCTCAATTCTACCTACAAGCAGAAAACAGCCTCCTAGTCCTGGACACTCCAGTCATCACCACAGGGACCCTACACAGAGTCTGAGAGTTGGAAAGCTCATTGGAGGTCACTTGGTCCAGCCTCCCCCAGCCAGAGGACTTGGTCCAAGATTCCTGGCCCTGGAAGATAAAGTAAGTGGAGTAAAAATGTCTATTCACATCTCCTGGGGCAATTCCTACATGAAAGGGAAAAATAGCAGTAGATAATCCTGGAGCTTTCCAGAAGCAACACTGCTTTATAGGTCTATGTGGCTGCAACACTGAGGAGGTTAAATGCTAACAGAAAGCCCTGTCTGGAACCAGAAGGTGAGTACAAGTGCTAGGTATCAGGATATTACCGGTTTGCATTCCCACTTAAAAAGATAATAAAGTAGTATTGCTTTCTCTTCCCCCTGGACCCCACAGGAACAAAAATTCCCCTCTGTTAGATCCAAGATTCTCAAGCATTTTGTTTCAAATGTTGAGTTCCTTTTGGGGAGGCAGGAACATAGACACTTTTGGTGTTTGATTTGTGTGTGTGTGTACACAAAGAAAGTTTGCTTCTTCCCTCTCACCTCCCCACATTACAAGTCTCTGCCTCTTTCTCTGAACTTGTAAGTTTCAGCATTGTGCCAGGGGGCATATGCAGTTTCTAGGTTGTCAGTTTTCCAAGGTCATCTTTAGAGATTAGCTGACTGCTGGATGCATCTGTAACAAGTCAGAGAAGGGTTTCTTCGACTTAGTTGGCTCTTCCCCTCTGATCTGAACCTGCTGAGGAAGTTTCCGTGTATCCTGTAGCCTGTTTAGTGAGTGTAAATTCCTGAAAGAAAGTGAAAGCAGAGTTTAATAATTCCTGGTGCCGGTTCCTTATCTCCTCTCCCCCGCCTCCCTGTCCTTTGATGAGTGTGAAAGGACATGACAGTGTCTGGAGGAGTTGGTGGAGAGAAACAGTGGCCTGTGGGTTGGGACTCAGAGAAAGAGGTTATCCTAGGATGAAATACAAACCATATCACATTGATTTTCCCTTTGGGGGGCCCGGATATCACATCCTTCCATTTCTCTCTAGTCCCTGCCTGCCATCGACAGGGAAGCATTAACAGGGAATAATCAATGGCGCTCCGTCCTGAAAATAAAAGGCTTGTCATGTCTCTCCATTTGGTGGAATGGATGTGGGACCACGGGTAATGTGGCCAGCTCCCATCTGTCTCCTGACACAGGCACTGACTCAGACATGCTTTCCATCCAGAGGGCTGCAGCTCGCAGCCAGGTGATTGCAAACTCTGTGTGGGCATCAAGAAAAACCATGACTTCAATTTCTTGGAACTCTTGTGTCAGGAGCTTGGCTAACTATCAAACATGGCAGCTAAGGAGTGACTTTACTGAACTTTAATTTCCGGGTTACATAATGGATTGATGTTCCCTAATATGATAGATGCTGTGCTTGCAGTCAAAACAAGGCTGTGTATTCACCGTTTCATGATAGAATCACAGAAATTCAGAATTGACAGGGACTTAAATCTACGTTCCAGCCCTATTCCCCATCTGATGTATGAATTTGCTATAAATTTCCTGATAAACCCAATGGTTGCCTGAACACTACTGCCTCCCAGCATTGCCCATCCATTGTCAGAAAGCTCAGCTCTTGGAAAGTATTTTCTCACACTAACCAAAATCTGTTTTGTGGTGCTTGTGGACAGCACTCAAAGTTTCCTCTCCAGATGCCCCTCCGCTTTCACTTAGATCCAGTTCCCACTTGGTTCCCAACCTCTTCTGATTCTTTCCCACCAATAGTTCTGTTAAGTTCCTTTAGATCTAACCCTTATATCTGGTTATTCATCAAAGACTCTGGCTTGGAAGCATGCCAGTAGTCTTTCTCCTTTCAGACTCCTTGGGTAGCCTTCCTGCTCCCACCTAATCCCCCACCATCAGCCCAGAGATAAGTGGGAAGCATCCCCTTCCATTTTCTGTACTTGTGGTCACTTAGCTGGCTTTGGAAGACATCCTTTGGACTTGTGTTAAGATAGCTCTAAACTAAACTCTCTTTGCATTTGTAGTGCATGCTACAAAGCCACTTTCCTATCTTATACCTGTATGACTTGATTTTACTTGGACCTACACGAAGAACAACACCACTATTACTATTACGTTTTGTCTTGTTAGATTGGTTTGTTGCTCCACCTTTTTAAGCTCTTTAAAATCAGAATCAGAGTCTGCCATTGCAAGCACGCACCTTCATTCTCAGCTTTGGTTAATCTGAAATATGATAAGCATACCTTTTCTGTCTTGGTCTACAACACTGGCAAAAATGAGAGGATGGGGCCCAGGACAGGGTCCTTGAATAACCTTTAAAAACCTCTCTTTAATTAGTATCTCTGAGGCAATCTCATTGGGTGTGGTAGTTGCTAATCCTGCTAATTAAACTAACACATATGCTGTTTTCTTTTTTTTTTTTTTGGCGGTACGTGGGCCTCTCACTGTCGTGGCCTCTCCCGTTGCGGAACACAGGCTCCAGACGCGCAGGCTCAGTGGCCATGGCTCATGGGCCCAGCCGCTCCGCGGCATGTGGGATCCTCCCAGACCGAGGCACGAACCCGTGTCCCCTGCATCGGCAGGCGGACTCCCAACCACTGCGCCACCAGGGAAGCCCTATGCTGTATTTTTAAATTTAATTTTTTAATTGAAGTATAGTTGATTCACAATGTTGTGGTAATTACTGCTGTACAGCAGAGTGACTCGGTTATACACACACACACACACACACACACACACGCACACACACACACACACATATATATATACATTCTTTTTAAAAAAAATATTCTTTTCCATTATGGTTTATCATAAGATATTGAATATAGTTCTCTGTGCTCTACAGTAGGACCTTGGAACCCCTCCTTCCCCCAACCCCCTCCCCCTTGGCAACCACCAGCCTGTTCTCTATGTCTGTGATTCTGTTTGTTTCGTTTGTGTCATACTTTAGATTCCACACATAAGTGACGTCATATGGCATTTGTCTTTCTCTTTCTGACTTACTTCACTTAGTGTGATCATCTTAGTTGCATATGCTATATTCTTAATGATGATGATTACTTATTGAGCCTTACTATGTGCCAGACTTGTCTCATTTAATCTGCATAATAACCTAGTGAGGTAGGTACTGTCATTATTCCCATTAAACAAATGAGGCACAAAGAGGTTAGTCAGCTTGCCTGAGACCACAGAGCAGAGCCAAGATTTGAACCCAAGTGTTCTGACTGAGTCCATACTGTTAACCACTCTTTTAATAAATTTATTTATTTATTTATTTATTTATTTTGGCTGCGTTGGGTCTTCGTTGCTGTGCGCGGGCTTTCTCTAGTTGCAGTGAGCGGGGGCTACTCTTCGTTGCAGTGCGCGGGTTTCCCGCTGCGGTGGCTTCTCTTGTTGCGGAGCGCAGGCTCTAGGCACGCAGGCATCAGTAGTTGCGGCTCACGGGCTCTAGAGCGCAGGCTCAGTAGTTGTGGCGCACGGCTTAGCTGCTCCCGGCCCAGGGCTCAAACCCGTGTCCCCTGCATTGGCAGGCAGATTCTTCACCACTGTGCCACCAGGGAGGTCCCTGTTACCCACTCTTACACTGATATCTCATCCACTGCACTGTGAAATCCTTGTCATGTGTCCGTGTATTCTGGAACATTCAGCAGCTGCTTACTCATGCCGTGTGAGAGCTGGATAAAGCCTCATGAACATGAGCGTCCCACCCTGGGGACCTGTTCCAGCTTGCCTTCCACCAGCCCCTTTCAATATTTCTTGCTCACTGGCGCCTCTGATTTCACTGAGATTGGGTTTGATGGGGTTGGAAGTATAGAGATAAGATCCATTTGCCTTCCCAAGTTGGGAACCAACCGAGAGATAGACCCAGTTGTCAGAGAGATGGAGACCAAGATGTCAACTCTCTAACAGAATGGAGTGCAGGGACAGAGCCCCCCCCCCCCACCAAATTACTACATAACGGGGCGGTGACTCCCAGTGGGCAGGCAGGCTTTAAGAGAGCCCAGAAGGGGATGGTGGACACGCTCTGTTCCTTCTCAAAATGCACCAGAGAAGTTTTTGCTCCTCCCGTCCTGTTAATAGTATTAAGCCTTTTATGGTGCCTTTCCATTTATGAATCACTTTGCTATGCGTTCTCTCATTCAGTCCTACCTCAACTCTTTTATAGGTGGAGGTATAAAGTATAGTTCTTTTATACTTTCCTCGCTGAAGTACTTCCACATGTTAACATAGACCCTGGAAACAGATTACCGCAGGGGTCCAAACATAGTTCATTCACCGTATTTCCAGCAACAGCTCTGATCTCCTTAGGGGGATCTGTCCTCCTCTCACTTCATGACGTTTAGATGAAATCTCTCCTTCCCTTCCCTAAGCTCAAGGGATGGGCATACCACTAAATAGAAGTTTGGTACAGTGAGTCCCACTGCTAACCATCTTAAGTGAGTGAAGCAAGGACAGCCCCCCATCCCCCAGAGACAACACCGGATCCATGCGTGCCAGTGCGAGTGCCCTGACAAGAGAGTTCTGCGCATCCTTGCCCTGCCTCTCCACCTTCCTACCAATTCTGCGAGTTCTCCACTACTTTCCCAGGGAAGCCCACTGTTCCCCTTAAATGTATGAGGGAGTCTATTGCTTATAGAAATATAACTAAGAAAAATAAAGTGCAGGATTTGATTGTTACCAGGGTCTGACGCAGCTTTCCCTGATTCAGCTTCTGGCCCCATTAACACAACTTTCCTGGGCGATGCCTCTGATATGTGTCCACATCCATTAAGGGACAGCCCAGCCTTGTGCCTGAAGGGAGGGGATCAGGAAATCTTTCGCTGAATTACAGATATACCATATCCAAGAGCCTACTAATCATGGCAAAGATAGAAATGATGTCAATCTGATGTTACGCATGTGCATTTGTAAACGAAGCCACACAGCATCCCTCAGTTCACCATTTTGTATTTTAAGTGCTTGGAGTTTATTTAGAATTTGATGCTCTCGTTTGGGTGTCAGTGATAATCCCCTTTATTTGCAAAATAAACTAGCGGTGGGACCCTTGGCAGATCTGTTTGAACCTCAGCATCCTCATCTGTAAGATGGATGCCATCCCACTTATGATTCCAAGCTTCTGTATGTGGCTTTATCATTTACCAGTTATTCTCTCATTTGATCCAACTACACTTGTTTGTTGCAAAGGACCAACAATAATTCGTGTGAAAATACTTAGTGAAATGTAATGCATTATATCTAGGCAGTAGTTTGTTATAAAAGCTCCAACCTTCATCTTCTAGAATCTTCTATTCTCCCGGTTGCTTCCAAGATCCTTGACAATAATTTAGCAATCCCATTTGCAAGAGTTATCAGCACCCAGGAGGGTAATTCATCAAAGTAAGCGACTTTAATTCATTAGAGTAGCTAGAAAACAGGTGAGTCTCTTCACTCAGGGCTTTAATTCTTTCTTATCAAACATTTGTGTTACCCATTTCATGGTAAAAGATTTTATTTGACAGAAAAGATGGAAGCAAATTAAGGGGTGTAGAAGTTCTGCTTTCTTTCTGATAAAAATCACTACCATTCCTAAACAGTGCCCATGGCATCTTTTTCTTTGACTTGCCCTAAACTTAACTTTAAAAAGCAGAAGCCATTTTTGATGCCCTTGACTCGTTTCACAAGTCTCCACTCATTGCTGGCTTCAGCCTTCTGACTCTTTAGCCAAAAGCCATCTTGCTTATTAACTTTTTTTTTCACATTCTGCTCTGCCAAGATTATGAAGAACAGAAGCGCATGAAGATAGAAGCGTTATTGGGGAAAGTGTTTTGAGCACTGTGTCAATTCAAGATCCTGTTGCCCCACTCAAGGACTGAAGCCTCTGCTGTTGGTGTTAATCTGGAAGTGATCCTAAGGGTTCACCAGGCCACAGCCCCCATTATAGACACACATCACCCTGTCATCACAAACTTCTCTTCTATAGCACTCTGCCCATCACTGTTCTCAGAGTTATGTAGGTCCCTGGTTTCGTGTTTCTTCTTTTTTTTTTTTTTTGCGGTACGCGGGCCTCTCACTGGCTCACGGGCTTAGTTGCTCCGCGGCATGTGGGATCTTCCTGGACCGGAGCACGAACCCGTGTCCCCTGCATCTGCAGGCAGACTCCCAACCACTGCGCCACCAGGGAAGCCCCCTCGTGTTTCTTCTTTCTACCGTTTATATTTGAGCTTGTCAGAGCTCCTCCTGCAGCTACTTAGATTTTCTTACAGTCCATTTCCCTTTCTATCCTTTTGGTGACATTTTTCGTTACATAGTCAGGGTTGAGCTTTTGAGAGTTTCCCAGTCATGAACTACCTTTCTCATGCTATGGAATCATTGCTAATATGGCTAAAATTTAGAGACTAAACACACACACATTTCTAATTATCAAAGTAAGTTATACTTACTGGCATACTGTGGACCATTTGAAAAGTTTAGAGAAGTAGAAAAAAAATCACAGTCTTACCACCCCAGAACAGCTACCCATTGGCATTTTGGTATAATTCATGTACACATTATTCTACCTGTATTTCAAAATCTACATGTGTATAGTAAAAATACTGTACATCAAAAGTTTTGGACATGTTACATTCGCCCCCCCCTTATCAATATGAGTTCTTGATAAGTGCTATATTTAATGCCTGCATAATATTGCATACATGAAACATAGGTCTTCTATATTGAATACTGAAGTCATTCCCAGGAATTTTTCTTTTATAAATAACCCCATGTGAGGTTGGAGGAGGGGCACAATCCACAAGACTATCCTCATTTCTGACACCAACTGCAAAGTTAGGAAACAGTTTACATGACCACCCTCACTTGTGACACCATTGTAAGTTTAGGGGTTCCCAAGACCACCTTGAGTTTCTGTAATTCACTAGAAGGACTCACAGAACTCACTGGGAGCTATTATACTCGTGGTCATGGTTTATTACAGCTCAAGAATACAGATTAAAATCAGCCAAGGGAAGAGCTTCCAGCAGTCCTCTTCCCATGGAGTCACAGACAGTGTTACTTTTCTGGCAACAATGTGTGACAACAGGCACCAGCACTGCCAACCAGGGAAGCTCACATGAGCCTTGATGTCTAGAGATTACAGATATGCCATATCCAAGGGCTCCCTGGGTGACTGCCCCTTTAGTCTCCAGCCCACCCAGACACAGAGTGGATACCACTTGGCCCAAAGCCCACATCATAAATCATAGTGTTAGACTCTGTTCAGTGGCCAAGGCGCACAGGTAAACAAAGACACTCTCATCAGGTGGGACATTCTAAGGGCCTAGAGATCACTCCCAATAGCTGAGGGCCAAGGCTGGACTGCTCTTTGGTATACATCTTGTAATGACTATCTTTGTGCATAAGTTTTGTCCATTTTGAGGGCTATTTCTTTAGGGTAGATTCCTGGAAATGGAATAATTGGATCAAAGGATAAGACTTGATACATATTATCAAAATGACTCTGGAAGAGTGAACCAATTTATACTCCACTCCCCTCCATCCCCACCCAGGAACACACCAGGGTATGTTTTATCACACCCTCACTTGCAGTGGCTATCGTCACTTAAAAATATTTCTGGCAATCAGATAGACACAACGTGGTATCACGTGGTTTTTGCTTGTCTATGATTACTAGTAAGGGTATATACTCATGCTCATTTTTTTTTTTTGAAACTTTTACAGCTGGTTTATTTTTAATTTCCTTGAAATAACTTGTGAAATGTGGTTTGCCTCATAATGCTTCTCAATACTGTAGTTTTCATTTAAATTATAATTTTACGTTTAAAAACTGAATTATATGATAAGTGATAGAAGATAAACTGTCTGTAATAATATTTCTTTCCTTTTCTTTTTTTTTTTTACATCTTTATTGGAGTATAATTGCTTTACAATGGTGTGTTAGTTTCTGCTTTATAACAAAGTGAATCAGTTATACATATACATATGTTCCCATATCTCTTCCCTCTTGCGTCTCCCTCCCTCCCACCCTCCCTATCCCACCCCTCCAGGCGTTTTGAAGTTGGCTCTCCCACCTCAGAGGCACAGCACTGACTCCTGGCTGCAGCACCAAGAGCATTTCATCCACACGGCTCAGAATAAAAGGGAGAAAAAGTAGAAAGAATTAGAAGTAGAAAGAAATAAAGAAAGAAAGAAAGGAGGGACGGAGGGAGGGAGGAAGGAAGGCGGAAAGGAAGGAAGGAAAAAAGAAAGAAGATAAAGTAAAATAAAATAAAGTAAGATAAAATATAATAAAGTTATTAAAATAAAAATAATTATTAAGAGAAAAAAATTTTAACAAAACAAAACAACAACAACAAGTGACCCCAGTCCTCTCCCTGCGCTCTGACCGAAGCCCGAGCCTCAACTCCAGGCCCGCCCGCCCCGGCGGGGGAACAGACAAGCCTCTCGGCCTGGTGAGTGCTGGTCGGCCCTGATCCTCTGTGCGGGAATCTCCCTGCTTTTCCCTCCGCACCCCTGTTGCTGTGCTCTCCTTCGCAGCGCCGAAGCTTTCCCCCTCCGCCATCCGCAGTCTCTGCCCGCGAAGGGGCTTCTAGCGTGTGGAGACCTTTCCTCCTTCACAGCTCCCTCCCACTGGTGCGGGTCGCGTCCCTGTTCTTTTGTCTCTGTTGTTTCTTTTTTCTTTAGCCCTACCCAGGTACGTGGGGGGTTTCTTGCCTTTTGGGAGGTCCGAGGTCTTCTGCCACAGTTCAGTAGGTGTTCTGTGGGAGTTGTTCCACGTGTGGATGTATTTCTGGTGTATCTGTGGGGAGGAAGCTGATCTCCGCGTCTTACTCTTACGCCATCTTCCCGGAAGCCCTCCTCATGTTCATTTTTAAAGCTTTTATTATACAGGATTTTGAGCACACACAAATGTTGACAGAATAGCTTAATGAATTCCCATGCGCCCATCATCCCAGCACAACCATCAGCCTCTGGGTCTTCTACCTCATTCAGAGCTCTACCTTCTCACTCTCATCGTTTTTTAAAGAAAACCACTTAGACGTATCATTTTATCGTTTATATTTCATTATGAATTTCCAGGACTCGACTAAAAGTCCACAAATACAATTACTATACTTCAAAAATTAATAATTTCTTAATGTCTTCAAATATCCAGTTGATATTCAAATTTCCAATTGTTTCATAATTATCAGGGTTTTTTAAAAAAAACATTAGAGGGCTTCCCTGGTGGCGCAGTGGTTGAGAGTCCGCCTGCCGATGCAGGGGACGCGGGTTCGTGCCCCGGTCCGGGAAGATCCCACATGCCGTGGGGCGGCTGGGCCCGTGAGCCATGGCCGCTGAGCCTGTGCCTCCGGAGCCTGTGCTCCGCAACGGGAGAGGCCACAACAGTGAGAGGCCCGCGTACCGCAAAAAAAAAAAAAAAAAAAAAAAAAAATGAAAAAACATTAGAAACACCAGGATCCAGATGAAGTCCAGATACTGAGATTTGTAGATACATTTTTTAATCTAACATATGTTCTTTAATTTATAAATCCTCTCTCTTACCCTCCTCCCTCTCTGCCTCCCCCGTAGAGATGACTTTGTTCTTCCTCCTCTCCTTCACCACCTCCCTCTAAGACGTGACTTGTTCACGGCTGTATTCCTGGTGTCTACACCTTTGGGTCACCCCCTCCTCTTGACTGACTTCCTTCTAACAATTAGAATATGGCAAAGGCAATGGGATGTCACACCCATGACTATGTTATGTAAGACTCCTTTCTCTCTCCCTCCGTCTCCCTCTGCCCCTGCCACTCCTTCCCTGTTGCTGCCTTTGGAGAAGCAACCTGCATGAAGCAAGCTGCTCAGGTGGCAAGCGACTGTGGGCAGTCTCTAGGAGCTGAGGGTAGATTCCAGCAAGAAACTAAAACCCTCACTCTGGCACCTACAAGGAAATGAAACCTGCTAACAATCTGAAGGAGCTTGGAAGCAGGTCTCTTAGTTGAGCCTCTGGTGAGAGCACAGCCACAGCTGACACCTGGATTGCAGCTGCGTGAGACCCTTCAGCAGGAAACTCATCTAAGCTGTGTGCAGACTTCTGACCCGTAGAAGCTATAGATCGTAAATGAGTCTTTAAAGATGCTAACTTTGTGGTAGTTAAGTGGCATAGAAAATGAATGCAGAGGGTGTTTGCTAAGCCTATGCATAATACAGAAGGCTAGCTAAGAACTGGTCACTCTGCTTTTAGCTGAATGAGTCTTCCAGCCATCGACCAGGTGGTTGAACGTCACCACCACTGCCATGGCCTTTGAGGTGGTTCGTGACCCACATTGGCACTGATTGAGCTGGCCAGGTCCTCCTTCTAGCCAGGCCGACTGTACTATACTCCGACAACTTTGCCTCCCCGCCCTACCCCACCACCTCCATCCTTCCCCCATGATCGCTTCTCATCCTGCTTACAGTGACCTTAGGATGAGCTTCTGGAGGCTGAGCACCCTCATGAGAGCTCTCCAAGGGTTTATACCTTCTCAGTATGCCTGGTGCTTGCTGCTAATGTGGACAGCACTGAGCGTATGGTCTTTGGGTGTCTGCCCTGCACTTTCTTCACCCTGTGAATATCTCTGCCTTTGATATAATTTACCTTCTCCTCTCTACACAGCTTCCCCAGTCTGATTTCTGGATGACTGTGAATTGCTCCCAACAAAAAGCTTTTGAATGGGACATAAACATGCAGCCCTGAGCTGACCCTGTGTGCTCACGGTGCACGCAGGCCACCCTGGGAAGCTCCCTCGCCTTCCAACTGCAGGGGCAGCTCTCCTCTTTGTCTCCACGGCCCAGCCCAGGGCTTCACAAACCCTCTGTTCTTAGTGCTCTCCCTGCTACCTCCCAGATTCCATTCAGCCTGGTGTTTAAAAACAAGCGTTGTCAGAATATGCCATTCAATCTGGTTTCATTTTTTCCTGTAAAATGAGGAAGTCAGGACTACCAGTAAGACCGCAGATGAATAATGAAAGAATCCCTCCCAGCTGTTCAGGGATATATATTTTTCCTGCAGTGGAGCGAGACGGATTCCCATCACAGCTCAGGGACTTGTTCCATGAAGCCTCTCATCTGTCACGCTCCTGGGAGAAGGGGAAGGTGGAGAGGTGTCATTATGGATGTAACTGGGCTCAGAAGGGACTGGTCAAGGTTGACGCTGCAGTTCTGATGGAGCGGTTGATGGAAATTTTCCTGGGGGCCGCTGCTGGCTGGTGGAGTGGGCAGCTCCAGACGGCCCCCACTGCCCTGTTCTGGGGCTGACTCCTGAATCCTTTCCAGTCAGCCTGCCTTGAAGTAAAATAAGTCCCTCCAAGGTAGCTACCCAGGGAAAATACCCTTGACCTGTTCCAAACTAGATAGGAAATCAAAACAACATTCTTTCAGTTTTGCAATAAGCCTGAACCAGATCCCCTTAATTGTCTCTGCTTTCCTATCCTGAAGCCAGCCTGTCTCCCTGGGAACTCTGTGCAGAGTGGAGTCAGGTGGTCTGTATCTGTAGCTGGTTCATTATACCCAAAGGGAGAAGTGCTTGTGATCTGGGGGGCCAGCATCAGGTGTGCCAGTCTTGTGTGGATGCTGACTTAGCCTTAAGACCAAGGAAGACAGAAATAGGTCCATTTCATAAGATGGAGAAGCCAGACCTCGATTTCCTCTCCTTATCCCCCTTTCTTAGCCCTAGAAAACAACTTGCACAGAGCTTTTCTGCTGCTAACAGCTGTTCTTCCCTCCCTTCGCTCCTGCTTTTTCAAAGGCTGACCCCAGTGCAGGGCCTGCGGCCGCCGCTGCCAAAAAGGATCAGGGAAGGTCCTGTTGTGCCGATGGCTGTCACCCAGCCACTCCTCCTAGGTTTTCAGTTTGCTTGGGAAAAGACTCCCTCTGCCTTTTGAATTCTTATCGCCAGTCTTGTTCTTAAAAGGATTTGAGATGTCTGACAAAAATACAAATAGTACAGCAAAGTAGGAGGTAAGGGAGGAGCATCAGGTGGGAGAAATAAAGGCAGGAAAAATAAAACAGCCACGCAAGTCTCTTATACCAGAGGCTGATTGATGTGCACTTGCTAATTTGATTCTGGGTTTTCTGGAAGAAGGAAACATAATCAACGATTCCCTCCTCAGTGTCTATGAGATAAAAGCAAACTAGTTGTTTGGGGGAAAGTTCTGAAGTACCAGACACATCTCTGGTGGGATGTTTGTTCTTTCAAAGAGGTGAACAATGCCCTCAGTAATGCTGAGTGTCATGGAGCATAGAATTATTGAAAATGCTTAACTTTAAGGCTGTCTGAAGATCACTGTTGTTTGAATTCTGTGACTGTCTTAAGAATTCATGTCTTATGGAATCAAATTTAAAATAATGATTTTTCTTTCCTCCTCTCCTTTCCTTCTTTCTCTTCCTCCCCCACACCTCTTTATTCTTGAAAGACTAGACATTTCCCACTTTCTGGGATCAAGGAACCTGGGCTCTGATGCTGACTCTAAGTGGTTATCTGTATCACTGTGCCACGTGTCATGATCTGGTGTGTTTCTGCCATTGTGTGCTCCTGCACAAGAGTGAATGCAAGTGTCTAGTCCAGCTTCTTTACCAAGTTATTGTTAAATTACATGCAGTGAGTTGGGGGTAGAATTTTTCCAGAGCTTGAGCATGTATCAGAATCTCCTAAAAGGCTTGTTAGATCACAGATTGCTGGGCCCCGTCTCCAGAGTTTGACTCAGGAGGTCTGGGTGGGTCTGAGAATTTGCGTTTCTACCAGGTTTCTAACAGGTGGTGCTGTTGCTGTTTGTCTAGGGATCGTGCTTTGAGAACCACTACTGTAGAAAAACTTCCTTTCCCCTAAACCATCCTAAGTTGGACAGTCAGTTCATGTACATCTGGGAGTTCCCATCTCATTTTTTCACCTTCAAAATGAAAAAGTGAAAACTAGCCAAAAATAGCCTCTGTCTTTTGGCTTTGTTCTTGACCCAAACTAGGACCTTGGCTGGGCAAGGTTTAGAGTAGCTCCCGCTGAAGTCACAGAGAAGCAAATTTAGACTTCATGCGCATGCGTGCTCTCTACAGGCTAGTACTGGGCTTTCCCACAGTTCTCATTTGGGCAAAACACCGTGTGGTGCTGCTCAGATCCTGAGAATGTTCTGAAAATGAGATAAACATTATCCACATGTGTGGAAAATATGTCAATACAGGTGGCGGTCTAAAAGATTTAACTTGCTGAGTTAAGATCCAGGCTCTTGGGCTTCCCTGGTGGCGCAGTGGTTGAGAGTCCGCCTGCCGATGCAGCGGACACGGGTTCGTGCCTCAGTCCAGGAAGATCCCACATGCCGCGGAGCGGCTGGGCCCGTGAGCCATGGCCGCTGAGCCTGCGCGTCCGGAACCTATGCTCCGCAACGGGAGAGGCCACAATAGTGAGAGGCTCGCGTACCACAAAAAAAACAAAAAACAAAAAACAAAACTGCAATGAGGCACCACCTCATACTGGTCAGAATGGCCATCATTAAAAAGTCTACAAATAATAAATGTTGGAGAAGGTGTGGAGAAAAGGGAACCCTCCTACACTGTTGGTGGGAATTGGTGGTGGGAATTGGTGCAGCCTCTGTGTAAATCATCATGGAGGTCCCTTAAAAAACTAAAAATAGAGCTACCATATGATCCAGCAATCCCACTCCTGGGCATATATTTGGAGAAAACCATAATTCGAAAAGATACATGCACCCCAATGTTCATTGCAGCACTATTTACAATAGCCAAGACATGGAAGCAACCTAAATGTCCATCGACAGATGAATGGATAAAGATGTGGTATATATACAATGGAATACTACTCAGCCATAAAAAAGAATGAAATAATGCCATTTGCAGCAACATGGATGCAACTAGAGTTTATCATACTAAGTGAAGTTAAGTCAAAAAGAGAAAGATAAATACCATATATCACTTATATATGGAATCTAAAATATGACACAAATGAACTTATTTATGAAACAGAAAACAGACTCACAGACATAGAAAACAAACTTATGGTTACCAAAGGGGAAAGGGGGTGGGAGGGATAAATTAGGAGTCTGGGATTAGCAGATACAAACTGCTGTATATAAAATAACAGAGTTCTACTGTATAGCACAGTGAACTATATTCAATATCCTGCAATAAACCATCATGACAAATGTGAAAAAGAATATATAACTGAATCACTTTGCGGTATACCCGAAACTAATACAATGTTGTAAATCAGCTATACTTCAATTAAAAGAAAAGTTCGTTATTTTGAGGCACTAAGTTTGGGGATAATTTGTTACATAGTAATAGAGAATACACAACAAGACAAACATTTACACCACTGCTGCAGAGACTCTGATCTTGTCACGTTCCTTCTGAGACACTTTCAGTGACTCTTCATTACCTCAGATTAGGTGCTCACTCTTCAGTTAGGTGACCAAGACCCTCCTACGTCATCTCCCATAACTTCCCTAAACAGTCTCAATTGTACTATTTGCTTTGCTCTGAACACTCTTCACACTTTCACGCCTTTGCCCACCAGCCTGAAAATATTCCCTAGATCTCATTTCCATCTTTAAACTATCCTTGCATCCTCAAATAGAGAATGTAATAGAACAAAACTAAGTTGGTTTTTTGAAAACAAAATTGAAAAACCTTTAAGCTAACTAAGAAAAAAAGAAGACTCAATCCATAATGAAAGAGGAGACATTACAATGGATGCCTCAGAAATAAAGAGTACAAGGGACTATTATGAACAATTATATGCTAACAAATTGGCTAACTTAGAAGAAGCGGATAAATTCCTAGAAACATAACCAAGACTGGATCAAGAAGAAATAGAAAGCCTGAACACACCAACAAAGAAGGAGACTGTAGAAATCAAAAAACTCCCAAAAAACCCAGGACCAGATAGCTTCATGGCTGAATTCTACCAAACATTCAAAGAATTAATACCAATCCCTCTTAAACTCTTAAACAAGGGATAGTTTAAGAGTTAGTTTAAGAGATAGTTTAAGAGAGTTTAAGAGATAGTTTAAGACTCTTAAACTCTTAAACAAGGGATAGTAGAAGGAATACTTCCAAACTCATTTTATGAGGCAAATATCACTCTGATACCAAAGCCAGACAGACACCACAAGAACTACAGACCAATATCTGATGAACATAGATGCAAAAAGCCTCAGTAAAATACTAGCAAACTAAATTCAACACCACATCAAAAAGATTATACACCATGACAAAGTGGGATTTATTCCTGGGATGTAAGTTTGGATTAATGTATGCAAATTAAACAATATGATACACTATATAAACAGACTGAAAGAAAAACCACATGGTCATCTCAATAGATTAAGAAACATTTAACAAATTTCATGATAAAAACTGTCAACAAAATAGATACAGAAGGAAATTTCCTCGACACAAAAAAAGGCCATTTATGAACAGCTAAATGCATAATCAATGGGGAAAACTGAAAGATTTCCCTCTAAGGTCCAGTATAAAGCAGGGATGCCCACTCTTGCCACTTCTATGCAACATCAGACTGGAAGTACTAGCAAGAGGAATCAGACTAGAAAAATAAAGTGCGTCTAAATCAGGAAGTAAAATTACCTGTCTGCAGATGACATGATCCTTTATATAGAAAACCCTAAGGATCCCATTAAACTATTAGGATTAATGAATTCAGGAAAATTACAGGATATAAAAAAGTACAGAAATCAGTTGTGTTTCTTTACACCAACAATGATCTATCCCAGAAGGGGAAAAAAAATCCCATTTACAATTGCATCTAAAAGAATACTTAGGAATAAATTTAACTGAGGGGAATAATCTGTACACTGAAAATTAGAAAGCATTGAAAGAAATCGAAGATACAAATAAATGAAAATATATCCCAGGTTTAAGGATTGGAAGAATATTGTTAAAATGTCCATACTACCTATGTCCATATGCATTCAATGCAATCCCTATCAAAATTCCAATAGCATTTGTCAAAGAAGTAGGAAAAAACAATTCTGAAATTTGTATGGAACCACAAAGACCCCAAATAGCCAAAAGCAATCTTGAGAAAGTTAGATTAGCATCATACTTCCTGATTTCAAATTATATTACAAAGATATAGTAATCAAAACAATATGGGGGCTTTCCTGGTGGCGCAGTGGTTGATAGTCTGCCTGCCGATGCAGGGGACATGGGCTCGTGCCCCGGTCCGGGAAGATCCCACATGCCGCAGAGCGGCTGAGCCCGTGAGCCATGGCTGCTGAGCCTGCGCGTCCGGAGCCTGTGCTCCGCAACGGGAGAGGCCACAACAGTGAGAGGCCCGCGTACCGCCCCCCCCCCAAAAAAACCAATATGGTACTGCCTCTTGAAATGAATTTAACAGTACTGACCTATTATCAGCATTCAGACCATTTGATGAGATGGAACAGTCTTAACGATTTCATCTTCTGGACAGTGAAACTTAAAGAGGTTTCAAAGATGGGACTGTAGGGGAACAAAGTTTGCCACCCCAAAATATCTTTGACATGTGGATTATTTTGAGCTTAAAAAAATAATAATCAAGCCCCCAAAAGACTCAGAAACTTTGACTTTCCCCGTAAGTGCCTAAAGCATTTAGATAGCTCTATTCCTATAATAGAGCCTCTGTCACCAGAGATATCTGCAATAAATATGGGCTAGATACGGTGGGGAAACTCATAGCTAAGGGTCCACTCCGTCCTATTGTTTCGGCATGGCCCAGCAAATGTTTACCAAACACTTGCTTTTCCATCTCCAGGTGAATTGCCTTCCTCCACTTTGAAGTCCCAAATCACTGCCCCCAACATCCTCTTTTGTCTTTAGCTGAAGAGGATGTTTAAAAGGTGAGGGTTTAGGCCATTTTGTTGAGTTACTCAGTTTTTCTGGGTTTCTCCCATGTATACATGTTAGTAAAAGTTTGGTTTTCTCCTGTTAATCTGTCTCATGTCAATTCTTAGACCAGCCAGAAGAACCTAGAAGGGTAGAGGAAAATTTCTTCCTCCCCAACAATGGTAGATCATTCCAGTTCAAGTCATTGTGTCTTTCTAGTGTATTACATCTTTTATAGGATCATACACATTTGTAATCTTATTCCTAAGTATTTGATCATTTCTGTTGATATTTCCCCCTCTTTATATCTTTCTACATAGTCTCATTTGCATTGATGAAAGGTACTGATTTCTAAATAAATACATACCCATCACTGTACCAAAGCCAAAACACAGTATGGGACTGCATAAAATCAGATACGTAGGTCAATGAAGCAGAATTGAGAGTCCAGAAATAAACCCAAACATATACAAAGGATTTTTGACAAGGGCACCAAGAATACACAATGGTGAAAGGATAATGTCTTCAATAAATGGTACTGGGAAAGCTGGATATTTACACGCAAGAGAAGGAAATCAGACTCATCTTACATCATAAACAGATCAACTTAAAATGGATTAAAGACCTGAAACCGTAAAACTCCTAGAAGAAAACATAGGGGAAAAGCTTCTTGACATTGCCTTAGTGAGGATTTGTTGAATATGACATCAAAAGCTCAGGCAACAAAAGCAAATATAAACAAGTGAGACTGCATCAAACTAAAAAGCACCTGCATAGCAAACTATCAACACAATGAAAAAGCAGCCTATGTATTGGGAGAAAATATTTGCAAACCATGTATCTAATAAGGAGTTAATATACAAAAAAATACAAGGAACTCATACAACAATAGCAAAAAAACCTAAACAACCCAATTTAAAAAACTGTCAAAGGACCTGTTGGGCTGCACCCATGGGCCTGGAAGCCTTGTAGTTGCCCAGCCTTGAGACCGAAGAAAGAACCCAGAGACAGCAACAGAGGCATCAACGATTTATTGGACAGGGAATCTTACACGTCCGAGGCAAAAGGTCCTGGAATGACACCTCACCCCAATGGGTTAACACGGCCTAGGCACTGGGACCATCACTCTTGGGATATTCAGTTATAGTTCGTAGGGCTCGAGTTAGCCTCCTGGTCCTCGTTGAGAGAGCGGTTTCCCGTCTCAGCTGTTGTTTAAGTAGCCTGTTCATCCTTCCAATTAGCCGGGCAGCAGCGGGGTTGTAGGGCAGGTGGGAATGCCACCGTATGTCATTTTTACCGGCCCACTCCTGAACTTCATGGCCGGTAAAGTGGATCCCTGGGTCACTGTCCAATGTCCATGGGGGTCCTTACATCACGCACAGCTGTTCTAGACCCCGAATGGTGATTTTTGGCGTTGCTCGAGGCCTCGGGGAGGCCTTTTGTAAGGTCTCCCACCTGTTGTAACGCTGTGTAGATGCATATGGCTGCTGATCCATCACACTATATGGTTGCTCTGCCCGCTTCCGTAGCTGGGATCAGGAGCCCAAGGACACTCTCACTAGTTTGCCGTTGCCACGGGCCCCAAGCAAACCCTTCCGGGTAACTGGCCACGTCCAAGTCACAAGTCTGTCCCTGAGTTAATATCCCTAAAACCTGTGTCTGTAACTGTTTAGGGGTGGAGGGTCAGACAACACCCAAGTATCTGATAGATAATCCAGGTCCTTGCATTTTTTTCTGTATTCACCAGGGATCCCTGTGCGGTCAGAGGAACCACAAGCACGGGGCTGTTACTTTTAAACTGGTAAGAGATTCCAAGGTTAACAGGATATCATCAATCTAATGGAAGAGAAAGACATCTCCCATGGCAGTCGGCTGCCACGGGGCCCCTCAGGCTAGTGGACGGCCACCTCGGGATCACCCCTGCAATTTTCCATTCCCCATCCTTATTTCCTGACATCTTGGCGCTCACAGGAGTTTTCTCAGCCTCCTGGCTGGCTCTTCAACTGTTGGGCTGCACCCGAGGGCCTGCAAGCCTTGTAATTGCCCAGTCTGGAGACTGAAGAAAGAGCCCGCAGACAATAACAGAGACATTAATGGTTTATTGGACAGGGGATCTTACTGGTCACAGCAAAAGGTCCTGGAGTGACACCCCACTGTGAACGGCAGCTGACAAGCAGACCGTGGCAGCCATCTTTGCTACTTGGTGGGGAAAGAGGCTACCATTTATAGGGGGAATTGACATCAGGTTGGCTCATCAGTTACCAAGGAAACCAGCAGCTGGGGCCCATCCCTCACAGCCCCTCAGGTTAACGACCATCACAAGGTCAGATGTTTCTCTTTAATAAACTAGCAGGTGGAGCCGTTCTGGCCTAAGGATTAGAACTATCACTAGCTCGGGCAGGGGGCAAGCGCGTTTATGTAGGTACGGTATAGGTGAAGCAAGGATTGGTCCAGCATGGGATGTACAAAGAACAAGAGAACAGCTCTCTTGAGTGGCCTGACCATACAGGATCTTAATAGACATTTTTCCGAAGAAGACTTACAAATGGCCAACAGGTATATGAAAAATGCTCAACGTCACTAATCATCAGGGAAATGCAAATCAAAACCACAATGAACTATCACCTCACACCTGTAAGGATGGCTGTTATCAAAAAGACAAAAGGTAAGTGTTGGTGAGGATGTGAAGAAAATGGAGTCCTTGTACATTGTTGATAGGAATATAAATTGGTAGTCATTATGGCAAACAGTATGGAGGTTCCTCAAAAAAATTAAAAATTGAACTAGCGATGATCCAGCAATCCTTCTTCTGAGTATATACCGAAAGGAACTGAAATCAGTACCTTAAAAAGATATATGCACTCCCATGTTCATTGCAGCATTATTCATAGTAGCCAAGACATGGAAACAACTTAGTGTCTATCAACAGATGAGTGGATAAAGAAATGTATACATATCCATTTGCTACATCATGGGTGAAACTTGAGGACATTATGCTAATTTAAGTAAGCCAGAGACAGAAAGAAAAATACTGCATGATCTCACATATATGGAGTCTTAAAAAAGTTGAATACGTAGAAGCAGAGAGTAGAACCATCGTTACCAGGGGTGGGAAGGTAGGGGAAACAGGGGAGATGTTAGTTAAAGGGTACGAAGTTGCAGTTATGTAAGATGAACAAGTCTAGAGATTTAATGTACAACATGATGACTACAGTTAACGATACTGTATTGTATACTAGAAATTTGCTACGAGAGTAGATTTCAGGTGCTTTCGCCATATACAGTACCAAAAAAATGGTAACTTTGTGAAGAGATGAATATGTTAATTGGCCTGACTGTAGTGATAATTTCACTATGTACATGCATATCAGAACATCATGTTGTACATCTTAAATATATCCAATTTTTATTTTTTTAAAGTAAATAAAAGTAACGTTTTTACTTCTCTCTTTCCTTTTCTCATTCTTTTCCCTACCCACTTTTAATCATCAGCCCCTCTCAAGGGTAACCACTATCCTTACTTCTCATGACATGGATCAGTTTTGCCTGTTTTTAAATTTCATGCAAATGGAAGCATATAGGGCTACTGTTTTGGTCTGGCTTCTTTTGCTTATCATTGCACCTGTGAGATTCATCCGATTTGTTGTAATATATCAGTAGTCTTGTTCGCTCTCATTCTGATAGTATTGCATTGTAGAAATATACCACAATTTATGCATTCACTCTATTGTTGATGGATATCTAGGTTGTTTCCAGTTTCGAGCTGTTACAAATAGGGTTGCTATGAATATTCTTCTACATTCTTTTGGTGAATGTATGTACACATACCTAGGGGCTGAATTGATGGGTCATAGAGTAGGTGTGTGTTCAGTTTTGATATATATATAATGCCAAATGGTTTTTCAGATGTTGTCTTCTTAGTCATCTACTCACATTCCTCACCCTCTTGTCTTTCTACCTTCAAAGAACCTACTTTGCACATAATGGATACTTAACAAAGCATCATTATATAATATTAATATTACATATTACATATATGTGTATATCTATATCTACATCTCCCCATGCTGTATATAACAGAGTTAAATGTAATAGTAACCCTAGTAAGCCAACAGTCATACATACTATGCTATGCTGGGATCACAAAGGGTGTGAGGTCAGCTGGGGGTGGCTGGGGAGCACCCATTCCCATTTGAAATTTGGGTCAACAAGGATTCATCCATCAGTGTATTGCAGTTGCCCTTTGTCTGAATTCTAGAAGTTGGTACAACTTCTTTCTTGTGGTAGTTGACAAAATGGAATCAAGCCTTTGTAAGGAAGGGGAGTTAATGAAGAAAAAGTTTATCTTTCTTCCGCAGTGCTGGAATGGGAAGAATGGGCCATGTTAGGATACTTGGAGAAGAGGAACGAGATCTTTGGTGTAGGAACAGTCCAGTCAGTAAAAGTTGCCAGGCCAAGACTCTTAGAGGTCTTATTGACGTTCTTAGAATCATTTTCGTTTCAACAAGCTACCTTTTCCTGAATGTTTTTTCTGATTCAACCTTTAGAAAGGACTTGGTTTGCATAGTGATATTAGTATGGCTCTTCTGTGAACTGTCTCCCAAAACTGGGAACAACTTTCAGAATTTCTATAAATGGAAACATTATGGTGTTGGGTGATTTTTATTTTAAATCACGGGAAAGCTCTAAAATGTGTACTGTGATTTGCTTCAATATTGATTGGTCTCATGTGCAAATTTAATGTTACCAAGAAACATATAATTTCCCACAGATGTCAAATTTCTTTATTAAGCTATTAGTATCCAGGAACCCTGTGTGCTCATGAAAAGGGCCAGAGTCTGTGACTTTGGCTAACCACCTACCTGTTCTCAGTTTCTAATGTAAAAAAAAAAGTCAGTGATTGCAATCCAGGATCCCTTCCAATGAAATTGTGTGTGTGGTGGGGATTTATCAATCTATCTTTTATCATAAGCAGTATGGGTGGTTCACATTGAATGGCAACATTACAGGTCTTTAAGTCAAGTAATTGAAGTCAAGTAAAAAACTACAGATTCCAAGTAGATCTGCACATATGTATCAGAAAATACTACAGAATTCATAAAGTTGAAGCGAAACGAATAGTCATTAATAATTTAAAGGAAAGAATGATGACTATTAAAAACCCTGACTTGGGACTTCCCTGACGGTGCGGTGGTTAAGATTCCACGCTCCCAATACAGGGGGCACGGGTTCGATCCCTGGTCGGGGAGCTAAGATCCCACATGGTATGGAAGAAAAAAAAAAAAACCCTGACCAGCTTAGGTTAACACTGATGATTGACAGTACACTGATAATAAATTGTCCTTTTCAAAAGCTGTGGGAACCTTGAGTCTATGCGTGCATGTTCAGGAGTTGCTCCGTGTGGCCCAGGACTGCGTAGATGCCAGATGGCATAGCAGACCCAGGACTGCAAGTCCCTGGTGAACCAGGGAATGTGCTAATGTAAGCTTATGAATGTGAAATTTCAGTAATCCTTAATAACCTCCTTAAGAGGTTACTAGTAAGAACCCCTTAGTCATATGAAAAAGAAAAGTCTTTGTAATTGTTCATCATTTGCCCTGAAAAGAACCAAGAAAGAACTCATGCTAGTTCTTAGCCCAACAGGGGACCCCACAAAACCCAACAGTGGGACGTAGACCTTCTGAGAACCAGAGTCCTATACTAATATGGCAAATAGGAATGGAGGCCCCAGTCCTCTTCGCGCAGATGTTTAGATCTTCCTGCGGGACTTGGGTGATATGGGATGAGTTAAGAGGCACGCCCTAAAGGAGCACGGAGTGCAGCGCTAGCTATGGCTCCGCAGACCCCAGTTTCAGCAGCCGAGTGAGTTTGGTTGAGACTTGGGTATGAGGTGATCAATTACCATGCATGTTACGGTAGGGTGAGCGGGGATGATAGAGGTAGCCTAGGTTGGGAGAGGCCAGGTCAGCATGTTGTCTGATTATTTCTCGTCTTCTCTAGGTGATTTTCAGTCACCTCTCATAGCTCATATATACACGTAATCGTCAGATAATTTCCTTAAAAAGCTATCAGCAAGCCAGGAATTGATTTATAGCTGAAGTCAGTTTCTATGTTGTTTGGTTCCAAATATATATATTTCAAAGCTCTGTATGATATACAGAACCATACAGAGATCAGAAAACATACACAGATCAGATCTTGTCATTTGTGAATTTGGTGATTTATACCATTTGAATCACCACTTGAAAGTGTGTTATCCTACAAGTCTTATGTGTTTCTCAAAATAAAGGAGGTCTTCAGATACCCAGGTGTCCAGCTGCTCTCCTTTTTAGCTACCTAATATATTTTGTATTAATCTCCACTTTGCCTTTCTCAGTCCTCAACTGCTAAACGTTACTCTAACCAGATTCCCAGTTGATTATTTTTTAAACGAGTGTGCTTGTGAAGGTGGCTTAGAAAGATAGTTGCACATCCTGAGCTCCTGCAGGATATCAAAAGACAGAATTAGACATGAGTCTCCCCCTCTGTGCTCACCATGAAAATATTAAATAGGCTAGAAGCACGAGGAAGGCACAAGAGCACACACCTTTGTAGTTGGGTTTTTCCACTGGAACCTGCAGATCAGTCTGCATTTTGTGGAATATTTTTTACAAACGTGTTTATTGACTGAGTTTTAGAAAGGTAGGTGTACCTGTGGTTATCCTATGTTAGCTACCAGTAGGCTTAGCATTTCCTGCCTAATGTGTGAACTAGGTGTCAGGAACCTGTCACGCTAGTAAGCAATGGAAGACCACCGGGACCTGAGGAAACGCTTAGTGCATGGACAGATCTGTGACTGACTTGTCGACATACCTGGTTTGGTCTTGGAACAAAAATAGACAAATTTAGAAAGTCCGCTTTATTTCTGTGGTTGGCATGTCTTTATTCTTTGTCCTGAAATGCTAAAGAATATTCTATCAAACTGCAGATTTTAGCATCCCAACCTGTTATGACAGCATTAGAAGTTGTCAAATACCTCACCGTTATTCTTTCTTCCCCTAGAAATGGAACTTTTACACAGAACCACTTCTTACACGGGCAGGGGGAAATGGGAACTTTGCTATAATTGCTACTCTGATGTCATCTACCCTCCCAAGAGCTTGGGGTCTCCCAAAGCTTGATTGGAAGAAACCTGGTGAGGTGTGAGAGTCTATGGGGAATGAGAACGTTTGGAGTTGGAGGGAGAAGGCAGAGAATTGAGTAGAGGTTGCAGCTGTCTTGATGATAGAGTCAAGTCCTCAGAGAAGTGGAGAAAGCCTATAGCTCAGAGAACCAGCACCGATGGACTGACACACCTTGAGGCAGAGAGGGTGCTGGGACTAAGAGCCCTGGGTCAAAGCCTTCACCTTAACTGTGCATGTCCACTTTTCACATACTCAATGGCAAGGGTGCCTTTGCAGTCTAGGGAAAAGATAGAGCATCAATTAAGCAATTAGCGTCACTGTCTCCTCCTCTAAAAGGACTTCTCTACCTGAAGGAAGATAGCTGGCTTTATGTTTTCTTGGAGCTCACTGCTCAGAGTTAGTTATAGTTGGAGAAAGGGAAATAAGAAGGGAGAGTGTCACCATTTCTATATTCACTCCGAAAGTCCTAATACTATCTCTATTCCCATCATCTGAGTGACTCCTTTTGTTTTTGTAAAGTGTGTTTCACGGAAGATCTTCATCTTCTTGCTTCTTGCAGTTGGAGCTTTCTACTTGTTTCTAACCACACTTTAGTGGCAAAGAATCCAAGAAAGATGATGAATTAATTAGTGTTATTGACTTCCTAAAGGGGTGAGCAGTTCATCTCACAGAGTCCAGTAATTTTCTAAAGCGAGAGGAAAGGGTTTGTGTACATAGAGATGTGTATATGTAATGAACTTTTTAAAAAATTTATTTATTTATTTATTTATTTTTTTGCGGTACGCGGGCCTCTCACTGTTGTTGCCTCTCCCGTTGCGGAGCACAGGCTCCGGACGCGCAGGCCCACCGGCCATGGCTCAGGAGCCCAGCCGCTCCGCAGCATGTGGGATCTTCCCGGACTGGGGCACGAACCCGTGTCCCCTGCATCGGCAGGCGGACTCTCAACCACTGCACCACCAGGGAAGCCCCATAATGAACTTTTAAATGTATAGAATGTAACACTCACTGGGACCATTCTTAAAAAATTAAACAGATTCTCATTTAGTTTCGTCACATATCCAAGTTAGCCTGGAAAATGACCAATGAGACAGGTCAGTCAAGCAAGCACTAGTCCCAGTTCCAGAGCCAGTGTGATGGTGGGCTTCTAATATGTATGAGACAAACACACAAACAACCCAACAGATTGAAGCTTTTCTTCTCCCTCCAGCCTCCCTACCCCAGGCAATGTCTCTTAACTCTTTAATTCAAGGCACTAACAATAACATCAACACATTTTGGTCTCACTTCCTTTCTCCCTTTTTCTGTTTATTCTCAAATTGATTTTCTGGGGAGTCAGGAAACAGCCAAAAGCAAAATATCATGGGTGGTTTTCAGAAAAGAAGAGCTCCTTGGACACCTGTAAACAGAGTAGGAGTGCTTTGCATATCTACATTAGTTATATGTACTTAGGAAATATGTGGCCAATCCCCCCCAAACCCAGTTCCACTCCCCCAACCCCATCCCTGGACGTATCCACTGCTGGTCACCCTAAAGTGGAAATTACGAGCAGGGAGGGGAGAGCTCACCTGCATACATAACTAGTTTTGACCTTGTTTGCTTGTGGTGTCTGTGTTAGCGTGTGGGTGCCTGCACGTGCGGAATTCTTTATTCTCTTTGCATGTACCTCTAATTGATCTTGAAAAGAAGGGACAGTTAAAGAAGACGTTAGGGTGAAATGAAGCCATAACTGCAGCTGGAGACTTTTATTAAGTGTGGCAAAGTTCCCTGGGCTGCGCTGAAATTGTTTATTGATTTTGGTATGGCTGGGTGCTCAGGAGTAATCGCCCAGAATGCCGCTAGAGAGAGCGTCTTGTTAGCTCCCGCTCTCTCTCTCCTCAGCACAGCGCTCACTCTGGAGCTGGCCTCTTTAACCTGTAAATAAATACCCCTGGTTAACTCCTGAGGTGCCTCTGCCTGGGACCAGAGCTGCTTTGGACCTGAAGTTGCACACCCTCAGCAGCATTCAAAGACCACAGGGGAGTTTAAGTTCTCCCCTTGGAAAAGGTGGTCTAGAGGGGGAGGGAAAACAGGGTTAGATTTGCTATTAAGGGCGTATACCATTTTCCATCATTAGTGCGTATTTGGTTTGTTTTTTCTCATTTCCCTTTTAGTATTTAGGTGGGAAGTTTGAAGAAACAAAGTAAGTTGAGATTTTTCAACGGTGTTTTCACTGTCCCATCCCTGTATCTTTCCTTGTGTGTTTGTCAGTTTCATGGGCTTTGCCCTTGCCGGGGCCTTCCTGGTTTTCCCATTGCTATTTCTAAACTTTCTCCAGAGTCTCAACAGGGCAGCGATGCCAAGGCTGTTCTCTGGCAAGCAATCCTGTGTAGGGCAGCTGTATGGCAAGGACAGAGTGTGCACACAGTCATATGGTCCATGTCCTCAAGCTAGCGAGGAGGCAGGAAGAGAAGCCTGGTTCAGGATAGTGCAAGGGAGGAATCAAATTGTGGGATGAGAGTCAGGATGTTGGGATAGCTGAAAAAGGGCAGGCTTAACCTAGAGTATCCCTTCTCCAAAATAGATAAGGTTAGCATCTCTTGGGAGCTCCCAGGTTGACTTCGAGTAGAGTCATATTGAAGGTATTTTGCTTCAGAATTAGGGTTGGCAGTGATGGGGAATTGCCATCAGTTGCATTGATGGGTTTTATTCCACATCATCCAATGAAATACCCCCATGTTTATTCCTTCCTTACCTTTGAGATCCTTCTGCAAGTATCAGGCATCATTTTTTGCCAACTCCATGACCATGCTGCTCACAGCATTGGAAAAATGGCTCCAAAATAACAGAGCTACAGAGCACATGGGACCAGGGGTTTACACTGGAGTCCTTTGGAACTATTCAAAAATAGCATTCTATGAATTATTTCTTCTTAGTTATCCCTAAACAATCTCTCTCAAGAAGCTGATCTAATGTCATGTCCTCTGTGAATCCCTCTGTATTTGCCTTTTCCCCCTCACTTAGTAATTTTTTTTTTTCAGACAGTAGCATATTTCCTCATTCCATTCTGACCACAATGAGTTTTATTTTTTCTTCTGAGTTATCAGGTATCGTATCTGTTCCTATTAGTTATCTGAGAGAATCAGAGATTCTTTGGAGAGCATTGTAGAAAGAAAATCTACAGTTTTCTACCTCCACCATCCTGAGTATCATGACAGCTGTGCCCAGTGTCTGAGGGAATGACTCCACTCCCAGGGAAGGGAGTGAAGATGAAAGACAAACGCATAGAAAACTTGAGCTATCCCTAAATTACTGCTGCCTTTTCATGCCTCTACGTAGCCTCCTGTAAGAGGGGGGTCATATTTGTTCCCCCATCCAACTGGTCAGTATTGGTCAAGACTAAGGAGGAAGTTGGAGCTATTAAGATGAAATGGACCATAAGTTAACACATGCCATTACACTGAAATCTCAGCGTAATCAAAAGATTTCTAAACCTAAGATGATATCTTCCTTAACCTCAAAAACCACTCAACTGAATGACATGTTAGTGAACCAGTGGGGTTTGAGTGGTCCTTGGGCCAAGTTTGACTTGTATAGGTACGATTTGTATAGATATTTGACATACAGATAGAATTGTTAAGAGTGAACATAATACCTTCTCCTTTGGAAAGTAGCACGCATCTAGGGGAAATTTTTTGCATCAAGCAGACTTGTATTCAAATCCCAGTACTATCCTTAAATATGATATTGAACAAGTTATTTAACCCTTATGAGTTAAAGTTTTCTCACGTAAAACGGAGATGTGGCTGGCAATTAACTAAGATCCTATAGACCTTTCTGCAACAGCCTAGATGGTAAATATTTAAGGCTTTGCAGGCCATGTGGTCTCTAAGGCCACTACTTAACTCTACTATTGCAGCAAAACAGCCATAGACAATATATAAATGAATGGATGTGACAGTGGTCCAATAAAACTTTATTTACAAAAACAGCCAGTGGTTGGATTTGGTCATATAGCACCTGACTGCTGCTATAGATGAAGTATTTGGCAGATGATCTGGTATTCATAAACATGAAATGCCTTCCCTTGCATTGATCATGGGATAGCTGGCTAATACTTAGCCTATATTCAGCAAACTGGTTTGGCCAGTATGAAAAACTAATTTTTAAAAGCCTTCTAAAAGCTTGTACTGGGTATCAATCCTGAATTGTAATCCATTCTATCTTCCTAGTTAATGTTTTCTTTTCTCCCTAAGCTGGAATGTCAGAGACCTCATTCTGACCCTCCCTTTGCCACAGTCTCCAATTTGGCCCTGGGCTACCTCGGTCTTCCAATACTTCCGCAGCCCACACCTGTTAGAGAATTTAGAATTCCTGCTAGAATTCCCCAGTCTGTTGCCTCCATTGGAAAGAGTTATTTTTGACCTACCCTGACCCCATCTTGAACAACAATAAAATGGGGATTGGGAGAAATGTGACACAAATCAATAGGTTATCCCAACAGACGTGATCTTTGAAGCTGTGTTTTCTCGGAAACTTGCAGCAGTAACAAAGATAAATAGTGATTCCCTCACATGGCCATCTGAGTAGTAGGTGTCTCAGCGGATCACGATGTGACCTCTAGTCTGGGTGAGCAGCAGATCTGAGCGGTATGAGGAACAGGGGAGAAGAAAGGTTCTGGCCACAAGGAGGGAGAAGGAGGTGGCCAGAGGACAACTGGTACCTCCCCTCCGTTTGTAGTCACAGTTGTCGGGGCACGTGGGTCTCCTGCCTGCTTTTCAGTTTGCTCTGCTCACTCACTCACTCACCCACTTTCTCATTTATTCTCATTCCCTTATTTTACACACATTCAATAAACATTTCTTGAGCACCTGCTGTGTACAGAGCACTGGCGTGGTGTCTCAGGCATTAGTAGTGGCTCTGGTGGTCCCTTGCCTGATTCTGAGCAAACTGAGGTTGAGAATTGATTGCTGTGGCTGATTCCAGGACCCTGGGGGGGAGGGGAGGGGAATGTAACGCAGTGCCTTCCTCTTCTACCTTCCTGGGTACCATAGCTGGCTGGAGAGTGATCAAGAGCAGACAGAATAGATGGAAGAAACTCTACTGTCTCTTGTATGGGTTATGTGTCCCTCTTTGAGCTCCCGTGGAACTAGTAGTGATGATAATAATAGCTAACAAAAATATCGATCAAGGACTTCCCTGGTGGTACAGTGGTTAAGAATCCGCCTGCCAATGCAGGAGACACGGGTTCGAGCCCTGGGCCGGGAAGATCCCACATGCTGCGGAGCAACCAAGCCCGTGCTCTGCAACAAGAGAAGCCACCACAATGAGAAGCCCGCGTACCGCAACGAAGAGTAGCCCCCCCGCTCGCTGCAACTAGAGAAAGCCCGCACACAGCAAAGAAGACCCAACGCAGCCAACAATAAATAAATAAATGTATAAAAGTAAATATCGATCAGTTATTATACATAAGGTGTATTCTAGCCGTATTACCTATATTTACTCATCTAATTTTTACAACAACCCCATGAGGCGAGGGTGATTATCATTCCCATTTAAACAAGAGGAAAAGTCCAACAGAGTCGAATTCACTTGTCATTGCATGACTGGGCTGTGGCAGAGCTGGGAGGGGAGGTCAGGTCTTCACATTTACCTCACTGTGTTATAAGTGTCTGCTTACATTTCTGCTTTCCCAGCTTGACAGTGAATTTGTTGGTGGTATAAACATTCACTTAAAAAACAACTTATATTGTATGACATAGCACATATATAGAAAATTGCACAAAACATAAAGGGTAAAGTGTAATAAATTATTGTAAAACAAACTTCTGTGTATTCACTGCCCAGACATTGCCAGCACCCCAGAAAATTCCCCCACCCCCCTCTCAATCCTTACACCTCCTCTCCTCCACAAGTAACAATTCCCTTGCCCTGTAGCACCACGGTTACTTTTGTCTATGTCTGAACTAGAGCTACATGGGAGCATAATGTAACTTCTCTTTCATGTTTGGCCTCTTTCGCCCAGCTTGGTGGTGTTATACATCGCTGTAATTCATTTATTTTCATTTTGGCACAGTACTCCGTTGTAGGAACTTGCCATAGTTTATTTATCTAGACTATTGTTGATGGACATTTGGGCAGTTTCTAGCTTTTGAATATTATGAAAAGTCTTGCTGTAAACTATAAACATTTGTGTCCACGTCTCTTGGTGTTCCTCTGCATGCATTGTCCTTGGATGTAGATCTAAGAGTGGACTTTCTGCGTCGAAGGGTTCACTTTGTTTTTACAAGTTTCCCTCCCCCTGTTGGTTCATGCCTCACTAGCACAGGGATGCCAGGTTTTTTAAATAGATGGTGGTAACTCATTCTGGCCTTAATTTGCATCTCCCTGATTCATAATGAGGTCAACATTTTCGTGTTTACTGGCTCTATGGAATCCTCTTTTTGAATTGGCTGTTCAAGCCTCTTGCCCATTTTTCTTTTTCGTGTTTGCCATAAAAAAAAGAGTTATATATTTAAATACAAGTGCTATACTGGTTATATGTTTGGCAAATAATCTTCTCTCACCCTGTTGCTTGCTTTTCACTGTCTTGATGGACTGACGTTCTTTTTTTTTTTTTTTTTTTTTTTTTTTTGCGGTACATGGGCCTCTCACTGTTGTGGCCTCTCCCGTTGCAGAGCACAGGCTCCGGACGCGCAGGCTCAGCGGCCATGGCTCACGGGCCCAGCCGCTCCGCGGCATGTGGGATCTTCCCAGACCGGGGCACGAACCCGTGTCCCCTGCATCGGCAGGCGGACTCTCAACCACTGCGCCACCAGAGAAGCCCTGACGTTCTTAATTTTAATGATGCTAAACATATCAATCTCTTTACATGTTATGCTTTTTTCTTACGTACTATCCTCTTTACTGTTCTGTTTTCATTATAGAGCTGTAGTCTATTTGGAGTTGATTTTTGTGTATGATATGAGGTAGGGGTTGACTTTCTCTCTTTTTATTTTCCTTATTGATATTGAATTGACCCAGTACCATTTATTCAAAAGACCTTCCTTTCCCCACTGCTCTGCAGCGTCACTTTTGTTGTAAATCAAGTGACCCTATAAGTATGGGTCTATTTCTGGACTCTATTTAGTTCCATTGGTCCATTTGTCTATCCTTGAGCCAATTGTATACAATCTTAATTACTGTGGCTTTATAATAAGTCTTATACTCAGTGGATGGACTCCCACCTAGGTCTTACCTGAATTCTATATTTCTATCCCCAGTGCCTATCCCAGTGCTTGGCACATTATAGATACTCAACAAATATTTGTTTAGTGAAAGGGCCTCTGGTGCTGGTTTCTGCAGAGCTGCCACTGTGGAAGGCTGAGGGAAGAGGATGGTTTCACTCCTCTTCCAGGATGGGGGCTGGATCTGGAGGGAACTTTGGACCCATGGGTGTTTTGTCGGGGTAGCAAGACCTCATCGTCTACATTAGGCATATTCACAAAGGCCGTGGGGGTTAGTGGAGCTGGGAAGCTCTGACAGTGACCGGCATCAGGGGTGGGGCAGAAATGGCAGGGTGAGTTAGCTGGGTGCCCTTGGCAGTGACAATGTCATCCAGCTGTGTCCCTGGAGAGAGGCAGAGGCTTATCTGTGGGAACTGTAGAGAGCATTTGCAGGCTGAAGCTTTCATCAAATCTAAACCCAAAGCTTTCCTTGCCACCCACAGAGACTCCTTTGCCTGGAACTGGGCCTTGTCAAGCAAACTGCTGGGTTGCCTCCTTCTCTATCCATCTCCCAGTGGGATGGTGGAAGGGATCCATATTCCAGAGATGGCTTCCTGGACTCTGGTCTCTCCCTGTCCCTGTGGGCAGCTAAGCTTCCTCAAACACCACTTTCAAACTGTCACCCCTCTGCCTCAAGGCCAACAGCAGACTCTTGTCATTTACAATATACATTCCAAACTCCTCAGACTGGACCTTAAAACCCTCTATAATCTAACCCCTAAGTGCCCAGTCTTCCTCTTCTCTCCCAACTATTCTCTGGTTTACTTAATTATCTTATCTCCTATACAGAAAATGCTCATTCCTAGCTGAGTTGTTCCTTTTACACAAATGTCTTTATCTTCTCCTCTATCCTAGTCTATGAATTCTTTAAAGCCCAATCCCAGTTTCATCTTTCCCTCAACTCAAGCCCTTTCTGACTATTTCAGCACCCTGTGCTCTCCCATCTCTGAAACTCTTCATGTATCTTTATCCAGTATTGAAAAGTTGCTACTTATGGTTTTCCCCATAGATTGCACAAAAGAAAAGCCCTATTAGTCAAGATTCTCTTGGTGGCTGCATTAGTTTGCTACGGCTACTGTATTAGGGTTCCCCAGGGAAACAAAACCAATAGGATGGATGGATAGATAGATAGATAGATAAGAGGATATTTATTATAAGAACTGGCTCAGGCTGTTATGGAGTTGAGAAGTCCCACAATCTGCCATTTGCAAGCTGGAGAACCAGGAAAACTGGGGGTTTAACTCCCAGTCCTGGGTCAAAGTCCTGGAGTCCAAAGGTCCGAGAACTAGGAACTATGATTGTCTGAGGCCAGAAAATGATGGACATTCTTCTTTCAAGAAGAGAGAGAATTCACCTTCCTTTACTTTTGTGTTCCATGCAGGCCCCCAACAGATTGGACGATGCCACCCACACTGGAGAGGATGGATCTCTTTACTCTGTTTACTGAATTGAATGTTAATCTCCTCCAGAAACGCCCTCCCAGACACACCCAGACATTATGCCTTACCAGTTATCTGGACATCCCTTATGACAGTCAAACTGACACATAAAATTAACCATCACAGCTGCAATAACAAAATACCACAGACTGATGATTAAAGCCACAGACATTTATTCCTCACGGTTCTGGAGGCTATAAGTCTAAGATCGAGCTGTCAGCAGGTTTGGTTTCTTCTGAGACCTCTCTCCTTGGCTTGCAGATGGCCACCTACATGCTGTGTCCTCACCCGGCCTTTCCTTTGTTTGCAGATGACTGTGGTGTCTCTCTGTATGTCCAATTTCCTCTTCTTATAAGGACACCAGTCAGATTGGATTAAGTTTCACTCAAAGTCCCATTTTAACTTAATCACCTCTTTAAAGGTCCTATCTCCAAATCCAGTCACAGTCTGAGGTACTGGGGGTTAGGGCTTCAACATATGAATTTGGGAGGGACACATTTCAGCCCGTAACAGTGGCCAACTCATGGTGGATAAAGTGAAAGAGAGAATTTATCACCTCCAATATCTGAAAAGCTGTGGTTGATCAAATTGTTAGAGCTGGAACCAGGTACCCCACGTTGTTTGGAACACTGTGCCCTCACTCCCTCCCTCATCTCCGTGTTTTCTGGCTTGAAATCATTCTCAAAAAGCTTCCTTTCCACTGTGGCAAGATGGCTGTCACAGCTCTCAGCTTGTCTTCTGCCAACTCAGCAACTCTAGGGAAAAGAAAGCTTCTAACCCAGTGGTACCAGGAAAAGTCCCGGGGCCAGTTCTCGTTGACACTGACTAGTCATGTGCCCATCTCTTCGCCAATCACTGAGATTCTAATTCGACTGACCTTGGCATACCCTCACCCCCACTCACACACACACAAAAGGTAGAGTCAGCCTGATGAAACCACATAGACTGAGGGGGACAGGGGTTCCCTGTAGAAAAGTCAAGACTTCGTTATAGAAGAAGGACAAGAGGGTGCAGAGTAAGAAAGCAAGAAATATCCATCCCCACGGCTTTACTGTTCATCTTATTTTGATCCACACATTAACCCCAAGAGGGAGGTTTTGTTTATTCTCATGTTCATAACAGAGAAATGGATGCTCAGGGAGGGTAAGTCAAGTCAAGTAGCTGGTAAGTTGAGAGCTAGATTTAAGTACCAATCTCTCTGACTCCAAACTGCTCTACTATGCCACCTCTCTCAACTTTTTCTGGGCAGGGACTTAGCTTCCAGCTTCCTCCACAACTGGCCCAGCTGTAAGAAATCATAGGCACTCAAGAGATGATAGAGGCCAGAGGCTGATGGTAGTTGGTTTCACATTGGACGTGCTGCAAAGTGTGTTCAGCCTCAGGCCTGGGGTGGAGGCAGCTACAGCTCCAGGCTGGGAACAGAGGGTGTGTGAGCAAGGAATTCTGGGTGAGATGGTGAGGGGGGCGGGGAGGAGAGAACTTGGAGGTATACACAGGAGCAGGTTGGCGGGTGGGACTGGTACAGCTCATTTCCCACGGCTTTGCCAGGCACGCGGGACACCCGCCTGTTGTCTCCCATTTCTCCCCTCCAAGACTTGAGCTTTGCTCTTTGAGTGAGGGTGGGTCTATCAGTATCCTTCAGGTCTTCCCCTTTGTTCTTCTTCTTTGTAGATGGCTTTGCAGACTTTCAAACACTAGAATATTGAATTAGAGATTGCTTGGCTCACTGCAACAGAGTGGAGAGATTCAGAGAGCAGTCCAGAGGTGGTCTGCCTGGCTCTGCCACTTAGTTGCTGTGTGACCTTGGGCAAGTTATTTAACCTCTCTGGGCTTCAGTTTCTTTATGTGTAAGATGGGGAGAAAAAGAGGTTGACCTTATAGAGTTGAGATGATCTACCATAATCTCTCAGCTCAATGTCCCACTCACTGTATATGCTCGGAAATAAAAATGTCAGGTGTTCCTGAGAAGCCGGGCCGGACAGGGGCTGCCCAGCCCAGAGCAAAGACCGTGATAAGCAAAGGTGAGCTGGCCCCTTGTTCAGAATATTCCTGCAAACTCAACTCAGAGTTACAGTTTTGTCTCCTTTAGGGGAGAGCTCACAGGCAGGCAGTCAGCGTTACATCTGAGTTTGCTTTCCTTGAAGAGGGCTTAGAACAGGCTTCTCAGAAGAAGTGAGTCATAGGGAACAATTTTAAGAAAGGGAAGTTGTTGATTAATAGGGTGACATGAAACTTCAAAAGCTGACCTCCATAAAAATTTAACTAGTGGAGAAATTTTTATCCCCTCTTATTAACTGAGGGCTCCTTTGCCTTGGAAATCTATACCCTCTGATAATCCCAAACGCACCTGTGATTTCAGAGTGCACACACACACACACACACACACACACACATATATATTATTTTGGCGATAGATTTACTTCTTAATCACGTTTGTAGTTTAAATTAATATGGAAATTAACCCTGAAATTAACCCCAGACCATTTCAAAGCACTTCATTTTACAGATCTTGAACTACCCTAAAATAAATGCTGAAAATGTGAACTGCATAAAAAATAAAAGCTGATAGTTTTAATTTAATTTCGTCTCCATTAAAGATATCACAAATGATTTACTGAGCTTCTAAAAGTGAAAAGGCGTATGCTCTGTTATGGGCACATGCCACTTACAGACGCAGGTTGTTAGAATGAAAAATGATGCTTTTGCCAGATGCTAATTTATGGCTGGATCCCAACCCAGGAATAAAATTTTTTGGGTTTCACTTTAATGATAACCTCTATGAACACATGTCTTTGTGCAGAAACATCTCATATCTTTTGCAGCATGTAGCTACATACCAGACTTTGTCACATTCCACGTTCTGGGGAGAATAAATTTCAAACCATCTTTACTGTGGATCTGAATTTGTTCATTCACAAGATGTACTGAACACTCACTATGTGCCCTGCACTGTTGTGTATTTACTGAAAGTAGTGGGTAAAGAGAGCAGGTGTAGTCTCTGCCTTCATGAAAATAGTAGCCTGGGGGCAAGGGAGACATGAGAGAAGTGAACCCAAATAAGTATATAATAATAATCTGGGATAAGTGCTTGAGAAAGAATTTGGAAAGGGTGTTTAATTTGGTTTGCAAGAGGTCTGAGAAGGCCTCACTGAGGAACTGACATTTAGCCTGAGATGCAAAGAAAGATGAGGACTTTGCCTGTTCATGCGCACACAGGTCCCCTCTGCACACGTATGTTTTTATGTGCCTGTGGAAACACAGCAGGAAGGTTGGAAGGATCCTCACATACCATGTGCTTAGCTCAGGGTGAGGAGGGGTAGGGGTTTCATAGGGAGGATTCTAAGTGTGCATCATTCCCAGTCACACTCTTGGTAAGTGGCACAGCTGGGATCTGAACCCACATCTCTGACTCAGAGTGCATGCTTTTTCTCTCACACTACAAAGCCTCTCAGAAAAGAGGAGCTTTCTCCCCCACTTAGATTCCCAGCACGTCATCAAGGGCATCTCGGCAGGTGGTTGGAATTTCATCTTTCTTCTTCAGTTTGGGTCTTTCTCTTTCCCAGAGGAGCTCCCTGGACCAGAAGACCTGAGCTATCACTTCCCCCTCTGAGGCTGTGTCTGTCTGCGCGGTGGCTCAGATGGATGGGTGGCTTAAACAGGACCGCTGTAACCAAAGCCGAGGAGTTCCTTCAGATGTTGAGAGGTTTCTTTAGTGCCTTTCTTCCCAGCTAGAAGCCTGTGGAGATAATTCCATCACCAGCTGGGGGAAGGAGTGATAAGGCTGGAGGCTGAGGTTAAGTGGACCCGCCTGGGGGTGGAGAGCAGGTGGGGGTGGGGTGCCTGCCAGGTGTCACCTGTAGGATGGCCACACCTGTAGGGGAGGGGAGATACGTGGCATTCTAAGCCCCAGAGAGGAACAGCTTCTGACCTCTATTCTTTTTTTCTTTTTAACTGACATTTGAAAAGACAATTCAAGTATAATTTACATATGATAAAATGAGCAGATCGCAAGCTCAGCTCCACGGATTATGACAATGTGTACACCTAGGAAACTGACATGATATAGAACATTTCCACCATTCCGGAAAGTTCTCTCATTCCCCTGCCCCCACCCCACCATAGAAAACTGATGTTCTGACTTCTATCACCATTGGTTAGTTTGGTCTGGTCTTGGATTTCAGTTACACGGAATCACGCGCTGTGGAATCTTTCACGTCTGGCTGCTATCACTCACCTCACACTTATGCGACTCATTCAATTTGTTGCATGTATCAGCAGTTTCTCCCTTTTTATTGCCGAACGGAATTCCATTGTATGGGTATACCGTAATTTGTTTATCCAGTTTTAGTTGGCGAACATTTGGGTTGTTTCTGGTTTGGGGTTTTTGTGAACAACGTGCTATGCATATTTGTGTCAAAATCTTTTTAGAGATAACGTGTTTTCATTTCTTTTGGGAAAATACCTAGGTGCGGAAGTGCTGGGTCAGAGGGAAGTTGTACTTTATGTACCTTTACTCTGGCTTCTAGTGGAAAGAGAAGCAGCGGGGAGATGGAATCTCACCCACTCACGGCTTTGCTGTCTTTTCTGATAAACTTCAGCACGTGCAGCATACTTAGTCCCGTCCCCACTCCGGTGGTGCTGAGCAGACAGCCCTAAACAAATGCTTGTGGGCATTGTTCAGCTGGTTGCTGCTGAGTAGAAGGGCTGGTTCTCACCCTAAAATCGTCTTTCCTTGGCTTCATTTCCTGTCCATTCTTAGTTCTCTAACTCCAACGGTTAGGTCCGTCTCCACGTGTCCACTTCTCTTGCTGCAGGCAGGGGATGTTGTATAATTGGCAAGCTTTTGGTCTGTCTCCTGGCCCTGCCACTTATTAGCTGAGTGGAAAGAGCAATTACCTAATGTCTCTGAGCCTTGGTTTCCTAGAAACTGTTGAAAACAACTATCTTGAGGAATAGTTATAGGAATTACATCAAGGCTGCCAAGTATGACCATGCAGGTTGCTCAAGCCCAAAGGGACCAGCGCATGCTCTGCTGCCGAGCCCTGTGTCTCCGTGTCACCACGGAGGAAGGGGCGTCTTTGGTAATTTGTCTGACAGAGGGAGGAACTTCTCAAGTTTTCCCGCCCAGAGGTGGTGTCTTGTAATTCATACAAAGACGGCTGTAGTCAAACCACATGGTGAACCATATAACACATTCAGAAGGTGCTAAATAAATGGTAGCTATTATAATGCAGATTGTATCAGGCAGGATTCTTGGTTGCAAGCAACAGAATTGGCTCTGGCTCTCTTATGGGTAAAAGGAAATTTTCTAAAGGGATATCAGGGGCTCACAAACTTGTTAGGAGACAGGAGAGCCAGGCTTGGGAATGTCAGGAACCAAGGGCAGGGGGCTGTTTTTAAGGACTGTGCAGCAGGAACAAAAGCCAAGGCCACCTGAGCAGGAACTGGCTGGTCCGTGCCCTGCAGTGACTGCTGAGATAAATATGGCCTCCAACTGTCCCACATCCTTGAATCACTGCAGGGAGAGAGTGTCCAGTTGGCCAATTTGAACTCATGTTCTTGCCCACCTTTGGGGATGGGCCAAAAGAGTCAGGATTGAGCTTCCTTAATGATGGGCAGGCCCCCCCCCTACCCCCACGATGTCACCACATGGACAGTTCCCCATTATGAAGATGCCTCTTTCCCAAGAACGCATCTAGTGGGGATTTCCCATATTGGGATGGTAACAGGAAGGGGGATTATATGCTTGACAGCCAACGAAATGATGAATCCCATATTTAGGTCAGTTCTGAGGAATGGAAGATGTTCAAATTTATTGCCAGGAGTCCTCGTCACTTGGTAAACCAAGCGTTAAAAATGCAGGAGCCTGTTAAGCCAAGTCTTCTCTTAAATTAATGGAGTGACAAAGACCCTCACACAGAACAGGGCACAATGCCTCAGTCTTTTCCACTTTGGTATTTGGAGAAACATTCATTGTTGTTTTAAAAATGCAGAATCACCTGAAGAGATACGATTTTAGTTCTGGGAGAGCTGCCTGCCAACTTCCAGAGGATTTATTCCTCACATTAATGACTGTTAGCATAGCAGAGTGAAATGTGCCTGAGAAACTGTGGAAAAAGTAACAAACGTGGTGGTGATCAAGACTGATGGGAGGATGCTCTTGGGGACAGTTGAGGTTTTGATTTATAGCTTTAGTATCAAGGAGTCACAAGCATTGCAGTTGCAAGCCACATTGTCACCTGATATTAACCGTGGGGGAAGATTCCAGAAGGACTCAAGACTAAGTTTTTGGAGGGATACAGACACCAAGAAGAATGCATTATACATTCTATGGTGGGGTGACAATCTGGTAGGGTTGGGGATGAGTGTAGGGTGAGCAGTGGGTTCTCAGTTCCTAAAGAAAGAAAGTCAGCCTTGTAGGGCAGGAGAAGGAAGGTGCTAATATTAGTTGGGCATCATTCCTGGCACTTCACCTCTGTCAACTCGTTTAACCCTCACCACAACTGAGTGTGGTCGGTATTATTATTCCCATTTACATATGAAGAAACTGAGGCTCAGAGAGGCCATCTAAGTTGCTGTATGGTCTTATTCAGATGGACTCGTGTATGGCTAGAAGTTTAAAAGGAAGTCCTAGAACATTGCCACACATCTGAGATCTGGAATCAGTGGGAGGGAAGGATATTCAAAACTGCCACATCAGCCACACGATAAGAGACCCTTGTCACCTCTGCGTTTTGATGACTCTTCATAGTCTTTAACATGTCCTAGCTGCCCTCAGCTCTCAGGTTCTCAAGGCAGATCTTTCCTGATGGCACGAGAGGGCACGGAGCCTCCTCCTGCCACAGTGTGGCTGCGCCTATGCAGAGGGTCCAGCTGCTGCTTGTCAAGGAAAGGAGAAGAGGGAGGAGGGAGGACAGGTGAGCGCTGCTAGGTACTCAAGCCACGAGGCCCCTTTCTCTATGCAAACAGCCCCGGCAGAGCCTCTAGGCCGGCGTTCGTTGGTGGCCGAGGCTGCACTCCTGTCACCTTGGGGGGGTCTGTGAGCAGAAGTGGCTGATCCCTCCACCCCTACTTCCCATGTTTTGTGTGTTCTGAAGAGCCACCCTATCCCGAGGCTAGGACATCCCCAGCTAACCGGAGCGTGGCCGTGATTATTTGGCTGGTAACCACCTCCTCTGTTGAACTTCCTCAAACCTGCCTCACTGAAGGTATCCAAACACCTCACCCATTCCTTCATCCCACAAATATTTATGAAGCACCTGCTCTGTGCCAGGTACCATGCGGTCCCCATGGGTTTGGCAAGCAGTCCCTGCCCTCAGGAGGCTTACAGTATGGTGGGGAAGACAAACCATTCTCTTCCATACTTCCCCCACCCCGAAAGCATCCCTGCTATTTTTCTCTCACCCACCTGCCACCCCAGTGCCTATGGTCCCTGGGTCCTCCCCGCAGCCAGACAACATGATGACAAATGCTGGGCTGCTCATCCAAGACTCCATTGAGAGCTGGTCACCGTGTGCAGAAAGCAGCAGTGTTAGTCCTGAACCTGACCCGGGGAGCACTGCCTATGGTCAGCGTTGTTTTGACAGCCCTTGACAGCAGGTGTCTGTCAGCCCTCCATTCGTCCCTCCCCCACCCCACCCTCAACACATACACACACAGCCTCCAAGTGTCACTTCAGTTTGGAAAGCATGGAGGGAGCAAGGCGGAGAGAGGAGCCAGGCGTCACACGGCCTGTTGACCAGCGATGGGGGGCAGGTGTGGCCAGAGGACACATGCAGCTGTGCTGAAACACCCCACGAGTGTGATGCAGCCCCTGCCCTCGAGGATGAAGGGAGTGGGGGTCACGGGTCCCTCAGCTGCAACACTTCTCTCTGCCTGTGCCTTTGAAGAGGGCTGTTTTCTTCTGTGGTCCCACCATCAGAGTATGCCTTCTCAGTGTCTCACCCGGTGGAAAGAATTGCTCCGGCTGTAGGGTCTGGGCGATGAGAGGAAGGGAATGTCCTGGTTAAGGGTGTGGGCTGCCAGAGACTGATTTTAAGGGAAGAGAAACAGTGAGTATAGGGTAGTGAGTTAAAGCTTTGGGGTCAGACGTACTTGGAACTCAAATGCCAACTATGATCCAGCAATTCCATTCCTAGAGGAATGAAAACACCTGTCCACACAAAGACATGTATGCAAATGTCCATAGCAGCATTATTCGTAATAGCCCAAAAGTGGAAACAATCCAAATGTCCATCAACTGAAGAATGGATAACTAGCATCTGACGCGTCTGTACAGTGGACTACAATTCAGCGATACAGGAGTAGAGGGCCGACACATGCCACAACGTGGATGAACTGAGAGCATTAGCTACGCGAAAGAAGCCAGAGGCAGAAGCTCCTAAGTTGTGTGACTTCATTTATAACCAAAGTCCAGAAAAGGCAAATGTCTGGATACAGAAAGAAGATGAGTGGTTGCCTGGGGCTGGAGACAGGGGGTGGGGCGTGAACAGGGAGAAACTGCAAATGGGGACAAAGGTGATCTTTTTAAGGAGGTGGAAATGTTCTAAAACTAAGTAGAGAGGGTTGCACAGCTTCGTAAACTTACTAGGAATCATTAGATTGTACACTTAAAGTGGGTAAATTTATGGCATGTAAATTATACCTCGGTGAAGCAGTTTCAGAAATCCTAATTATGTCACTCACTAGCTGACAGACCTTGAGAAGGTACTTTACTACTGAGTATCCCCATCTGTAAAATGGAGATAATGATACCGACCCAATAGGCTCACTGTGAAAGCCAAGGGGCCTGATTTAAAATGAGCATTCAGTAAATGATAGCAGCTTTTGCTACCACTCCATTTTTTTTTAATGATTTGATTTATAAACATATAGGGAGAGATACCAAGAATCATGGGTAGCAGTGAAATTATAGTGTTTGAGGGCTCTCCCTGTACTAGATAGATTTTTTTAAATGGTCTGCCTCCATATACATTCCTGAATGTTTCTCTGAACGCCACGGAGACTGGTTTAAAAAAAAACCAAAACTCACACCAGCCAAAAGCATAATGGGAATGCAGGTCTTATATCAATATTGACAGCAAGGGGAGTGAATTATACCGAAGTGAAAGCGAAGGAAATCCAGTTGGTGACCAGTGTGCCTTCCTATTCCAGCTCTTCATTCCTATTTATGAATCCAGGAATGCCTTTGGAGTTTACTGTGAGCAACAGGTGGGCTGAAAGATCTTTCTATGAGTCAAAACCCTTCTCATTGCAAGTGTGGAAACACAACACAGACTGGCCAAGAAAGAAAGGAAATATAGACCCCAGATCCAAAGATAGAATGGGATTTAAGTTTGTCTGGATCTATGATCTCAAATGAAGTCAATTCTGGTCCCTCTAATCTCTTGGCTTGGCTTTCCTCTGGGTTAGATTTATTCCCAGGAAACTTGTCCCTCTCATGGTGACAGCAGAGTTTGCAGCAACCCCAGGCTCACGTTCATTCAGCTTAACAACCCCAGGGAAACAACAATTCTTCCCCAGTAGTTTCAGCAAAATCCCCAGGGTTTACCCTCCTTCAGTGTACCTAGATCTCCTGTGCCTCCTGAACCAGTCAGTGTGGCCTGGAGAATACAGCATGCTGATTGGCCAGACTGGGGTCACATGTCCGTAGGTAGGCGAGGTCAGCCCCACCTAACACATGTTGATGGTACAAGAAGGAGGGGAGGTCCCTCAAAGGGAAATTAAGAGATTCTTACCAGAGGAAGAGAAAATAACCAACAGTCAGATAAAACATAGATGTCCACTCTGACCATCCACCTTGGGCCTTCTACCTTCCTTGTGCAGGTCTTGGAGTAATTTTATTATTTTTAATTTATTTTTGGCTGCATTGGGTCTTTGTTGCTGTGTGCAGGCTTTCTCTAGTTGCAGCGAGGGGGGCTACTCTTCGTTGTGGTGCGTGGGCTTCTCATTGTGGTGGCTTCTCTTGTTGCGGAGCACAGGCTCTAGGCATGCGGGCTTCAGTAGTTGTGGCTCGCGGGCTCTAGAGCGCAGGCTCAGTAGTTGTGGCACACGGACTTAGTTGCTCCGCGGCATGTGGGATCTTCCCGGACCAGGGCTCGAACCCGTGTCCCCTGCATTGGCAGGCGGATTCTTAACCACTGCGCCACCAGGTAAGTCCCTTGGAGTACTTTTAGAACTGTTATTTGGGGAACTCTTTGGCCCTGTTTGATGGATCCCCTTAGTCTGCTATTTTTCAGGGGCTCCAAAGCTGTCCTCCTCTTCAGGCCTGAGTACTGGTTAGCAACTTCATTTTCATAAGAGAATGTTAATCCCACCTCCCACCTGGCTCGTTTTCAAAGCATATGTTTCAGCATTTCACTGGAAACACAATATCTGCATTATAAATTCTTGATAAGGAATATAACTTTAAAGATTTAACTCTTATAAAAAATTTGATTTCAGGGGCTTCCCTGGTGGTGCAGTGTTTAAGAATCCGCCTGCCAATGCAGGGGACATGGGTTCGAGCCCTGGTCTGGGAAGATCCCACATGCCGCAGAGCAACTAAGCCCGTGCGCCACAGCTACTGAGCCTGCGCTCTAGAGCCCGTGAGCTATAACTACTGAGCCAGCAAAGACCCAACACAGCCAAAAATAAAATAAATAAATTAAAAAAATTTTTTGATTTCAAAATGTAATTCACATGGAGACTGTTTAGAGCGCTTACAGTGTAGTCGTTTCTCCAGATACTCCAGACTGCAACCCTGCGTCAAGCCAGAGCTACCCAAGAACCGTATGGCTACTTCAACTGCATGGCTTTGGCTCCCCTGTACAACCACCTCTTGGGAGTATGCCACTGTTTTTCACTGAAGTGTGCTATAAAAAGCCATTGTATTAGTCAGGCTATTCCAGGCCATGATGCAACAACAAATAAACCCTGAATCCTCAGGGGTTTAACACAACAAAGGTTGACTTTTCGTTCACCTTGCAGTCTGATGTGGGTCAGGTGGTCCTCTCACAAAGAGACTCAGGAATCAAAGCTGCTTCCACCTGACTCCTCAGCTGTCTCTGATTTCTTTTCTCTCATTCTTGAGGATGAAGCAGCTGAGCAGAAGGGAACCAGTGAGCAGAATTAATTGATACTTACATTCTCTTCCCTGAAAATTCAGCTACGTGATCCCAAACTAAAAGGGGTTCTGGAAAATGTCATCTCCCCGAGTGCCCCTGAAGAGAAAACAGGCTGGTGAACTCATGGTCTTGTCTCTGCCACATTGGTTGTAGGAAAAACACAAGCTTATTTGTTATAAAAAGGCTGTTGAGATTAAGTACAGCAGATGGAAGCACATGCATTTATTACCATTCCTTCCCCAAACCCAGCTAAAAGTATAGGAAATGGATTTTCGAAAGGCATGAACCCATGAGGATAAAGAGAACGAGAAGGAGTTGACAGCAATTACATTTTGGAAGTTGGAAAATGAATAAACAAGTGGGTACCGGCCACTTCCGGGAAAGCTGAAGCCTTAGTCAGGACGGGGTGGAGGTAGGGTGAGGTGAGAGAGGAGCCCGGAGGCAGGCTAAGCCCAATCCCAGAAAGGCTTAGGTGTCAGAGGCGCCAGGTAGTATTTGGAAAGTGAGGGGACAGATGGTACCAAAAACAGAGGGACCGGTTTAAATTTGTAAAAGTAGCCTTTAGACCACCCCCTACCCTCCTCCACACATGGACAACTGATTTTTCTATCCCACTCCAGCAAAAGAAGAGAGGTTTATTTTCTAGAGAAACTGAGCCAGAAGGACCCTGGACTTGCGCTTCTGGGCACCCCGAGGGCAGGGATCCCCAGTAGACAGCAGGAGCATTAAGTGCAAGTCTGCACACTGAGGGTTAACCCCCTCTAGCCCTTCCCCATCCGGCTCCCGGATCTCAAGCAGTCAGATTTATTATATAACCCAAACTGGAGAGTGGCAGAGTCCTCTCTGAGGAAACCCATGAAGCCAAGAGAAAAGACCTACAGGAGCTTGCTATTTCTTTATGGCAAGGTGCCCTCCCCCAGATCTTAGTTGTGCTTTTGTCGAACAGCCCAGGAACACCATCTTAGGAACATTGTGAATGTTATAATGAAGGAAGCTTCCTCCTTTGCTTTGCCTCTAGGAAACTTAACTCCACATCTTCTGTCCAGCTCAAGAAGTTGTGTGGAACGTTCTGGTATATATTTCTGGGCACTAAATTTATTCCTGACTTTACGATGCCACCTTATTTTAATTTCACTCTGATTTCCATCCATTGATCCACTCACTCACTCGTTAAAAAAACATAGGTGGACTGAATGCACTTTGTGTGCCAGACAGTAGGCTCAGCGTTGGGGCCAATGGACTTGCTCCCTTGGACTTTACACGCTGGCATCGTGTGCATTTTGGTAGGTATTCTCAAATTTATTTTGGAAGTGTATACAAGTGTACGATTGATATAAACGGATACATATGCCAAGAATAGAGCTGAGTATCCCACTGTGATGCTGGAGAATTTGCTTCATTGCAGGGGCTAAATTCCGGTGATGTCTCAGTACATCTGCCACTATGGATGGTTAGGTATGGTGTAGGGGTGAGGGTTCTGGGAAATGTGTAACTTCTCCTGGAGGGACCCCATACCTTGAGGAATTTAAATAGGAGAGAGACAAAGGAATGAGCTTGTATTCTTACCTCTCAGGTATCTCTCTAAAGAGTCTTTACTCTGAATTTATGCTCCTAGGTGCCTGAGTAACCCTGCAAGACAACAGTGTTACGGAAAATCACCAGCCGGTTTCGGGAACGCCAGCTTGGGTCTGATTACTGCTTCTCTCAAAGGCTGATCTGTGCTATGAATGGGGGTCTCACTGCCCAGATCCACCCCCTGCCCCACCACCCCTTGTTGGCTGAGTGAGGCTGGGGTGTGCGGAACACAGGTGACCTGCCTCTGGGATGTACATGCTCCGTCCAGGTGGGTCTGAGGATCTGGCTCACATCCAGGCAATGTTAGCAGGGCGGCCCCCCATGCGTATACACACCACGCATAGGCTCACATGTGTGCACACCGTACAGGGAGGTTAATAGAGATCTACAGCCCTCGTTACCATTTGCTTTCATAAATAAATATATTAAATAGGTAAGCCAAATTTATTTCTGGCAACAGCTTGCTGGCTACACCTCCCCCTCTTATTCCCAGTTCCCGCAGTAACCCCAGCTTCTTCCACCCTATCCCCAGGCATGATTTTCTCTCTTAAAATTTTATTTTTAATTTGTCGTGATGAATGAGTGACACCTCTGACAGCCGATTCGCGGAGATTAATAGAAACGACACAATATTTACGTCGGCGCTACGAACAATTATCCTGCCATCTATCTCTGAGATTATCTTCCTGATTGAAAACTACTCATCCATGTAATCGGAATTATTTGGAATTAGAAGGGAATTTATAGCCCCCCTGGAGCACACTCTCTCCCCTCGAATCAACACCTCGGGCTTCATCATTCTCTTGTCCTTCCTCTGGGGCTTTGGCCTTCTCTTCTGTCTTGGTGATGAGCAGGGAAAACTCCCCCTCTTCCAGGAGGGCCGCTTTCAGGGCAGTGGGCATCTCTCTGGCCTGGCATGGTGACTGTGTGATGAGGGGTCTGGATGCAGTGGTTGGTGGGAGAGAGCGACCAAGTGATGTTGGAAGAATCAGGGGTCAGCAAGGGTGGCTTGTGAGCTCAAGATAGATGAACACAATCTGAAGAAAGAGGCTAATATGAGAGTGGAGAAGAAAGGTGACTTTGGGAAGCACGTGGAATCAGGTTGGACCAGCTGAGAAATCTAAAGGAGCAGGATAGGGTCTAAGAATGATGCTGAGATTGGTGGTGTGCAGGGCCAAGCAGGCTGAGTCAGGTAGTCTGGAGCAGGACCCTATTAAGAGCCACATTTGGGTTGCAGGGGTGGGGGAGGGGAGGCTGCATAACAGCTTGTGCAGATCAGGGGAGGCCATGGAGTGGGATTCAAAGTATGAAAGAATGGTGATGCTATGAGTATGTTCTTTGTTCTCTGCCTGATCCCTGTCTGCTAGCCCAGTGGATACTGAATCAGGCAGACCTTGATTCTGACTCCTCACTCTGCCACTTTGGAGCTGTGTGACCCCAGGCAAGTTTCTTAACCTCTCTGAGCTTCAATTTTCAATCTCTAAATCCCCAATTTACAATCCTCCCTGTAGGAGTGTACACAATCTGTACACTGAGGGTAGTAACAGTACCTACTTCACAGGGGCGTTATGAAGATTAAGTGAGATAATGCATGCAGGGTGCACAGTTTCGGGAACTTGGCTCTCTCCTTCCAAGCCAAGTGAGATAATGCATGCAGGGTGCACAGTTCCTTGTATGTAGGAAAGGCCCAATATATGTAGGTGCCACAGAGGAGATAAACCTTTGTCTCCCTTTAGGAGACAAAGACCTGGGCTCCAGGATTGGCCCTGTTTGCCAAGTTCCTTTCCCCTCCCTTGGCATCCTCATCCTGCTAACACGTTGGCCTGCAGCCTCCTCCTCCCCTCCCCCTCTGTAGTACTGGACTGGCAACTGCAGCTGCAGAAAGCAGGCAGGTGCTTGGTTTGATGGGTGCATGCTAGGATTTCAGAACCACTTTCTGGTATTTCTCCTGTCCTCTAATCCTTCTAACTGCTAATGTGTATTGGACACATATTAGCATATTCTAAGTACTTTACCCGCATTTAATCAATATAATATCACCATAACCTACGTGCTATTAATTAGTAACATTCTCATTTTACAGATAAGGAAACTGAGGACCTGGGAGGTTAGATAATTTGCCAGAGTCACATGGCTAATGTGATGGGCAGCCTCTAAGATGCCCTCACTGGTCTCTACCTCTGGCATTCACACCCATGTGTCATCCTCTGCCCTTGGGGCAGGCTGGACCTAGTGGCTTGCTTCTAGTGAACAAAGTATGACAGAAGTGATGGGATGACACTTTAGAGATTAGGTTCCAGAAGACTGTGACAACTGTCTTGCCCAGTCTCTCTCTTCCTAGCTTTTCTCAGGTCACTTGCTCTGCGGAAGCAAGCTGCCGGGTAGTGAGCTCCTGTATGGAGAAGCTTCGGGGAGCGGAGGGCAGCCTCTGATCAACAGCCCATGAGGAACCAAAACCTGCCAACAACGCTGGGCGTGAGTTTGAAGGTGACTCATTCCCCAGTGGGACCTTAAGGTGACTGCAGCACCCGGTTGGACACACCTTGATTGTGCCTTGTGAGAGACGCTGAGTCAGAGGACCCAGACCCAGACCCACATAACCAATCAGCTGCTGAGTCTGAGGAGAATTTGTTACACAGCAGTAGATAACCCATACAACTTGTAATAGCCAAGCCAGGATTCGGACCTAGGCTGCTGGATTCTAGAGCCTGTGTTCTTGACCACTTCGCTCCCTGGCACCTGAGGAGCCCTTTAGGGCTGAGCCACTCAGTTCTTCAGTCCTGTCTGAGACGGGCAAGCGAGCTCAGACGGCTTCTCATGTTGTCACAGATTCAGACTGAGCTTAAAATAATGTCCTGGTCAGAAGTGACTCGCAAACACCACCTGGACACTGTTTCTTCTCCCTTAGGACTGATTTAGCCCTGTCCCAGGGAAAGAGGAGAAATACATATCCTTTAGGCCTAGAGGAGCTTTATTCTTTAGGTGGCTGGTAG
>NW_020172456.1:3581424-3634826 GCF_003031525.2 Neophocaena asiaeorientalis asiaeorientalis | reverse complement strand
TGGCCTTTGTAAAAAAAAAAAAAAAAAGAGGGTGTCAGGGGGCCCTGCACAGGTGAGAAGAATCTCTGATTGGATCCTCAAGAATGCTTCCAAGCCAAGGAGGCCTCCTGTGGTAAATAACAAGGGTTCAAAGGCTAGCAGGACTTGTCTTCAACAGGAAAACAATCCGGCTTTTACCTCGCTCGCATTGGAGCCCAAGCTCATCCGACAGAAATGAGCTCTTCACCACCGTGTTGTGAAAGACCCTTCTTCCCTTCATGGACTCCCATCCACACCCAAGTCCCCCTCCCACTGCCTGTGTCCAGCGTGTGTCCCCCTCCCACTGCCTGTGTCCAGCGTGTGTCCTAGAGACATAACAGGACCGAGCAGAAGAGACTAGGGAGGAAACATATGTGGAATGATGTGTACGGTTACCCTTTCTTAGGAACCACTTCGGATGCAAATAGACGATTCTGCAGAGGACCAGGGCAGGGCCCAGAGACAGAAGTTGAGCCTTATTTAAAAATGACAGTAGATGTCTGTATTTGTTTGGCAGTGTGGATTGTGGGGGCAGGGGGCACTGCAGTGAGGTGCGTGCTATTCTGGTGGGGCCTGGGAGCAGAACAGACGGGGCCGTTGGAGTCTCATCCAGCCCGAGCTGAGGGGCATGATCTCTCCTATCCTTGGCAGCACCCGGTGCTGGAGGAAAATCAACCCAAAGCAAGTCCTCAGAGAGCAAGCAGCCTCTTCATGAGAGGGGCCACGGGGGGCAGGCAGGAAAGTCATCAGGGTAACCAGCCTTAATAAAGGTAGAAGATGAAATGGGAGAGGGCTGGGCTGGAGCAGGGGGAGTCGCAGGGAAGGAAATGGTTGCTGGAGAAACAGATGCAATTGAACAAGACTTGTGGAGATGGATTTCCCTGCCTTGGTCCAAACTCAAATCCCTGTGCTCAGATTAATTAGCAAGGAAATATTTTCCTGTCTGCAGAAACAGGCTGCTGGATTGCCAGTGGGACATGAGGGTGGGCAGTCTATCAACTAACTACTAATTAGGTTACTTCCCACTGCTGTTGACATGTTCCTGGGCCAAAATAAAGGAGGGAGGAGGAGGGTATAGGAACAGAGACAGAGAGGGAGGTGCAGGCCAGGATCTTCTCTGCTCGTTGTGCAAAACTGTTGGCTGGAATTAGGAAGGAGACCTGGGTCCAAAGCCCAAAGGGGAGATGACAGAAGACAGCCATGTTCTGAGTAGCGGACAGCCCTTGGCGGAGAGCTACACTTGTGCTTGTATTGCCTGGCGTTCTACAAAAGCTCTGAAAACGTGCACAGTAGGGAAGGCCTGGGTGGGAATTTGAATGATGATAATAATGACAATGGGTGCTTTTTGAAGTATCGGTAGCACTTCATTCGTTCATTTATTCAACAAGTATGAGATAGGGGCGTGGGGGGGCACAGAGAATGGGAGATTAACATTCATTTGCCTCATTGTTTCTCATAACTAGGGAGAAGGTATTTTAGCCCCTTTTTATACATAAGGAAATTGGGGCTCAGAGAGGTTAAATAACTTGCCCATAGTCACACAGCAAGTAAGAAGCAGTGAAACTGAATTTTGCCCCCAAGCTGGTCCTGATTCCAGCCCTGCCTACCCTTAATCACTGCTCAGTGGATAATGCACAGTCAACAAATATATTGTCGTCTTTTGTCTGCCTGAGTTCCCCAATTCTGCCCTAAAGTTCTCAAGGCATGTTCTTCAGTATGTCACATGCAGGAACTTTAAATATCCTGCAGGAGGGGCACCACCATGTTTCCCAAGGTCTGAGGCCATCATTTAGTTCCCGATTTTAGAGAACCAAATAGGAAGGTTGGCCAACCCATTTCACTGGCAGCACCATCAAGTCATCTACATTGTGCACGTGTGGAGTCTGCCTATTTGCTTACAGTCTCTCACTGCAGATGGGACAGTAAGCTGTGGTGCAAAGTAGCTCATGGCCATGCCCTCTCCTGGGCCGGTCCATCCTCCACCCTCCACCCTTTCCCTGTGAGCAGAGTTGGACCACAGGATATCCCTCTGCTCTCTGGGTGAACCTCCTGCCTGGTGAGTCCTGTTCTGCCCCGTTGTTTCTTTCTTTCTTTCTTGGAATCTCCTCCTGCCATTAAAGTAGCTCTTTGTAGCCTGTGCACTAGATAGCAAGTTTCTTGAGGCCAAAGACTATGCCACGTTCACCTTTGCGTTCCCTGAACTTAATATTGTACCAGGGACCTTGTGATGAGTGTTCCATGAATGTTTGCTGAGTGAGGGAGTAAATGCCTGAAGGACTCTGTTTGGCTCACATCTGGCCTGCCTCTAAATGTTTCCCTAATTTTTACTGTTGCACCAGACACCAGTACTGGGGTGTCTAAGTATTCTCTGCTAACTAAGTATGGCACAAAGATGACAGTGCCCCCAGGATGCCATTTTACCCTGTGTGCATGCAAGTTCCCTCTTAACATTGAAAGAGTGGGGACTTTGTACAGAGGAGTTGCTACTGCTATGGACGGTGACTGGAGTTCAGGTACTGCTGTTCTCCCTCTTAGGCCTTTGAAAGGCAGATCCAGACCTGAGGGCCTGGGCATGGGTAGGCTGACGGATGGGGTAGGGAGATACATCAGAGTGGCCGGGAATGAAATAGTGTCCAGGAAACCTGCTTCCTCGGAGCGAGCCTTGTGCGAGCAGAAGGAATCTATCCACAGAGGGGTGAGGTAGCAGAGCAAGTGGGTTACCTAAAAATAGCAGCGCTGGTTTCCCACGCTTAGAGATGGGTCCTCTGTGATTCGTCTTGGCTGGTTTGTGCAAGTTTGCTTATTTATTGAGAGTTAGAGAAAAGGACCAAATCATTCACCTGCAGGTGGAAATCTGCAAGCCCTTCTGCAGTGAGCAACTAGACAGGGCAGCTACGCAAGAGGCTCCTGAAACCCAGAGGCCTGGGGCTTGCTGTGGGGAGGCAGCCAGGCCTAGGAGCCCCCCTTCAGCTGCTTCCTGCCTTTATGGCACAGTTGATGGTGGGCAGAACCTCACTCCAGTCACGGGAGACTCCTGTGGAAGAGGCATGTATATACACACAAGTGCCCACAGATCTGTACGAACGTGTATCTCTTTGAGGGAGTTAATGAGTACTGTGCATAAATCACCTAGCCCAGCGCCAGGCACCCATAGTAGGTGCTTAATAAATGTTAACTAAGGAGTCCATTAGGTGGGAGCGAAATCAGGACAGGAGGAGGTAGGGATCGAGAGATATAATATAAAACAGCCATAGTGTTTTTGAAGACAAGGGATGGATTTTTGGAGTCAGGAAGCCATAGGTTCAGATCCTAACTCTGCTGTTTGCTAACACTGTAACCTCAGGCAAGTTACGTCACCTCTCAGAATCAGTCCTCATCTATAAATTTTTAAAAACGGGGATAATAATACCTATCTCATAAGATGGTTGGGATTATTAAGTGAAATTACATAGAGAGAGTACCTGTACAAGGCTGAGTTCAGTAAATTAGAGCTATTTTTCTTTTTATTATCATTTGTTATGAATAGCATCAACAATGAGGACCCTCAGATTATTAACAGTTAGAATATTACTTTAAAAAAGAACTCATATTAAAGATGCCAATACTCCCCAAATCGATCTATAGATTTAATGAAATTCCAATCAAAACACCAGTAGGCTTTTTTTTTTTTAACAACTGATTATCAATATATGAAAAACGTTGATTTAAGCATCTGCAATGGTGACTTCAAGCTCAACTCCTGGCTCAGTCCTGATGGAAGTGATCTGCTTGACAATCGCAGAAGGACTGCGCAGGTCGATGAGTCGCTTGTGGATCCTCATCTGGAAACGATCGCAAGTCTTAGAACCTTCACCACAAGGAGTTTTCCTTGTAGTCTGAGAATATTCTCGGAGTCTTGGTAGGCATCGGAACCGGTCCTTTCATTTTGAGATTCTTTTCCTTCGCACTTCTGATCAGGTCAGCACATACCTTCTCCAAAGACTGCACGCTGCGGCTGGTGAGGGTGATTCTAATGCCGTGAATCGCCACCTCGGCCTCCACGGGAGTCTTTCCGGTATCTTTAAAAGCCATGGCTGCGGCGCGGCTTCCTGACCGACTTGTTCCTCGGCCAGAGCGAACAGCGGCGAGTCACGAGCAGGAGCCGGTGGCCCGAGGCTCCGCTGCAGGGACCGCGTCTTCCTCCAAGAGCCAGCAGGCTTTTTAAAAATAGAAATTGACACACATATTCTAAAATTTATATGGAAATGCAAAGGCCTCATAATAAACCAAAATATGTTTTAAAAGAAAAAAGTTGGAAGAGCTATACTACCAGATTTTAAGACTTAAAAGCTACAGCAGTAAATATTGGCATAAGGATAGGCGTATTGATGAATGAAACAGAATGAAGAGTTCAAATGTAGACCCATTTAGTTGCTTTTCTACATAGGTGCCAAGGTTTTCAATGTGGAAAGGATAATATTTTCAACAGATGGTGCTGAAATGGCTGGATATCCATTTGGAAAAAACAAAACAAAACAAAAACCTCAGTTCTTCTTGCCTCACACCACCTACAGAAATTTATTCAAAATGGGCTATAGATTTGTGATGGCTGATTTTACGTGTCAACTTGGCTGAGCCACGGGGTGCCCAGTTGGTCAACCAGTATTCTCCATGTTTCTATGAGGATATTTTTGGATGCGATTAACATCTAAATCAACAGATTGAGTGAAGTAGATTAACCTCCCTAATGTTGGTGGACCTCATCCAATCAGTTGAAGGCCTGAATAGAACAAAAAAGCTGACTCTCTCTTGAGTAAGAAAGGATTCCTCCTGCTTTCCTGCCTTTGAGCTGGGACAATGACTTTTTCCTGCCTTCAGACTTGAAATGAAACATCAGCTCTTCCTGGGTCTCTAGCTTGCCAACTCTGCAGATCTTAGGACTTGTCAGCTTCCATAATCCCATGAGCCAATTCCTTATAATAAATCTCTTTCCATAAATATATAGATATATCTCCTACAGGTTCAGTTTCTCTGGAGAACCCTAATACAGACGAAAACTTGTGTTCATTGAAAGACACAGTGGTAGATTGAATATTGGCCTCCCCAAAATGTCCATGTCCTAATCTTGGAACCTGTGAATATGTTACCTTACATGGTAATAGAGACTTTACAGATGTGATTAAATTACGAATCTTGAGATAGGGATATGTTCCTGAGCTATCCAGTGGGCCTAGTATAATCACAAAGACCCTTTTAAGAGGGAGGCAGGAGGGTCAGAGACAGAGAGGAGATGTGATGATGAAAGTAGAGGTTGCAATGATGCAGGGCCACCAGCCAAATAGTGTATGCAGCCTCTAGAAACTAGAAAAGACAAGTAAATCAACTCTCCTCTCAAACCTCCAAGAAGAATGCTGCCCTGCCAACACCTTGATTTTAGCCATCAAAGGAGGTGAAATTGACCTCCAGAACTAGAAAACAATGAATCTGTGTGTTTTTTAGCCACTAAGTTTGTGATAACCAGTTACAGCATCAATAGGAAACTAATACAGACACCACTGAGAAAACACACATGCACACAGACATAGGACTTATATCAAGAATACATAAAGTCTTATAGTTCAGTAGTAAGACAACCCAATTTAAAAATGGGCAAAAGATTCAAACAGACAAAAGAAGACATACAAATGGCCAATAAGCACACAAAAAGATGCATAATATCACCAATTACCAGGAAAATACAAATTAAAACCACAAAGTACTATCTCATGATCATTACAATGGCTAAAATGGAAAAGACTGCCAATGCCAAGTGCTAATGAGAAGGAGGACGAGTTGGACTTGCATACATTTCTGGTGGGAATGCAAAATGTTCAACCACTTTGGAAAATTGTTTGCTGGTTTCTTATAAAGTTAAACATAGATTTACTACATAACTGAGAATTCAACTTTTAGTTACTTACCCAAGATGAATGAAAACATATGTCCAAGCAAAGACTTGAACGTGAATGCTCATAGCAGCTTTAATCTGTAAAAGTTAAAAATTAGAAACAACCCCAAATGTCCATCAACCAGTGAATAGATAAATTATGGTATATCAGTAAAGGAATACTAACCTGCAATAGAAAGGACGAGACTACAGACACATTCAACAACATGGATGCATCTTAGAAACATTATGAGAAATAAATTTAGTCAGACACAGAAAAGTACACTGTGATTCCATTTACATGAAATTCTAGAAAAGGCAAAATGAATCTAGAGTATCAGCAGATCAGTGGTTGTCTGGGACCAGGGGTGGGGCAAGCAAAGAGGCAGGAAAGAGCTTTTGGGGGATGATGGAAATATTCTATGTCTTGATTGTGATGGTGGTTAGAGGTCAGTAAACTTTCTTCTATCAAGGGTCAGATAATAAATATTTTAAGCTTTGAGGACCATATGGTGCCTGTTACGACTACTCAATTTTATCACTGTAGCATGACAGCAGACATAAATAATATGTAAACAAATGAATGTGGCTGGATTTGGCTCAAGGGCCATAGTTTGCTGACCCCTGGTCTAGACTCTTCAAACTATATTCCTTAAATAGGTACATTTTATTATATTATATAACATCGATAAAAATAACACAAATCAAAAATATTATGTAGCTATTTTTGAAGTTAATGTTTTGGAAAGCTACATACAGAAAATGTACAAATGATGTGTACAGCTTGATGCATTTTAATTTTAGCCATTCTAGCAGGTGTGGAGTAGTATCTCATTGCAATTAATTTATATTTCCTGGTCACAACTGATACTGAGCACCTTTGATAATGCTTACTGGCCATTTGGGTATTTTTGTGTGTGTGAAGTGCCTGTTTAAGTCATTTTAAAGTTCAGTTGTTGGGACTTCCCTGGTGGCGCAGTGGTTAAGAATCCGCCTGCCAATGCAGGGACACGGGTTTGATGCCTGGTCCAGGAAGATTCCTCCGCGGAGCAAATAAGCCCGTGTGCCACAACTACTGAGCCTACACTCTAGGGCCCGCGAGCCACAACTACTGAGCCTGTACTCTAGGGCCTGCGAGCCACAACTACTGAGCCCACATGCTGCATCTACTGAAGCTCACGTGCCTAGAGCCTGTGCTCCGCAACAAGAGAAGCCACCGCAATGAGAAGCCCGTGCACCGCAACAAAGATCCAACACAGCCAAAAATAAATAAAATTATAAAAATAAAGTTGTTTACCTTTTACTGATTTGTATGAATTCTTTGTATAGTCTGGATACAGGTCTCTTTTTCAGATATGGGTATTGAAAATATATTCTTCTAATCTACAGTTGACTTTATGCTCTTTTTATTGAAGTACAGTTGTTTTACAATGTTTTATTAGTTTCAGGTGTACAGCAAACTGATTCAGTTGTACATACATATATATATATTCTTTTTCAGATTCTTTTCCATTAGAGGTTATTACAAGATATTGAATATAGTTCCCTGTGCTATACAGCAAATCCTTGTTGTTTATCTATTTTATATATGCTGGTGTGTATCTGTTAATCCCAAGCTGCTAATTTATCCCTCCCCCTCCACGCCCACCCTTGTTTCCCCTTTGGTAACCATAATTTTGTCTTCTATGTCTGTGAGTCTATTTCTGTTTTGTAAATAAGTTCATTTGTATCACTTTTTTAGATTCTACATATAAGTGATATCATATGATATTTGTCTTTCTCTGTTTGACTTACTTTACTTTGTATGATAAACTCTTAATCCACCCATGCTGCTACATGGCATTATTTCATTCTTCTTATGACTGAATAATATTCCATGGTATGTATATGTACCACGTCTTCTTTATCCATTCATCTGTTGATAAACATTTACGTTGCTTCCATGTCTTGCTTATTGTAAATAGTGCTGCTATAAACATTGGGGTGCATGTATCTTTTCGAATTAGAGTTTTTGTCTTTTCCAGATACATGCCCAGGATGGATCATATGGTAACTCCATCTTTAGTTTTTTAAGAACCCTCCGTACTGTTTTCCACAGTGGCTGCATCAGTTTACATTCCCTACACCAACAGTGTAGGAGGGTTCCCTTTTCTCCACACCTTTTCCAGCATTTATTATTTGTAGACTTCTTGATGATGGCCATTCTGACCAGTGTGACATTTTATGCTCTCTTAATGGTGTCTTTTCTTGAACAGAGCTCTTAATTTTAATACAATCCAACTTATCAATATTTTCCTTTATGGTTAGTGCTTTCTACGACCTGTTTAAGACATCTTTACCTATTCCAAGGTTATAAAGATATTTCCCTGTTTTCTTGAAAGATCTTTATTATTTTAACTTTCACATTTAGTTATTCAATCTGGAAATGGCTTCTGTGAATGGATATCCAAGTGACCCAGTTCCATATATTGAAAAGGCAACCGTTTCCTACTTCATTGCAGTTACATCATTGTCATAAATCAAGTAACCCTCGTGTGAGTCTGTTTCTCTATTCTGTTCCATTGGTCTAGTTTTCTGTCTTTGTACTAATACTATACTGTCTTTTCTTATGAGGTTGTTATTTGGTTTTGATATTAGGGTAATGCTGGCCTCATAGAATGAGTTAGGATACATTCCCTTTTCTTCTGTCTTCTGAAAGAGATTGTAGAGAATTGATATAATTTTTTCCATAAATGTTACGTAGAATTCACTGTAATTTACCTGGACCTGGTGCTTTATGTTTTAGAAAGTTATTAATTATTGAGTAATTTTCTTTAGTAGTATAGGCTTATTCAGATTGTCTATTTCTTCTTGTGTGAGTTTTAGCAGATTGTGTCTCTCAAAGAAATGGTCCATTTCATCTAGGTTATCAAATTTGTGAGTATAGAGTTGTTTATAGTATTCCTTAATTAACCTTATAATGTCCATTGAATCTGTAGTGATGTACTCTTTTTCATTTCTGATATTAGTAATTTGTGACCTCTTTCTTTTTTTCTTAGTTAGCTGGTTAGAGGCTTACTGATTTTATTGATCTTTTCAAAGAACCAGCTTTTGGTTTCATTGATTTTCCCTATCAATTTTCTGTTTTCAATTTCATTGATTTCTGCCCAAACTTTTATTGTTTCTTTCCTTCTGCTTCTTTGGACTTAACTTCTTATTCTTTTCTAGTTTCCTAAGTTGGATGGAAGCTTAGATAAATTTCCCCACTACTATAAGTTTCCTAAGCACTGCTTTCACTGCATCCCACAAATTTTGATAAAGTGTGTATTCATTTTCATTTCATTCAAAATATTTTACAATTTCTCTTCAGATTTCTTCTTTGACCCATGTGTTATTTAGAAGTGTGCATACTATCTTAATTAGTGGAACTTTGTAAAAATTCTTGGTGTCTTCTTAGTCCTCAAATTTTGTTTTCCTACTTCAACGTTGGGTTATTTGTTTGTCTGTTTGTTTTGTTTTCTTACTTTGCATTTTCATATAAATTTTAGAATCAGCTTATCAATTTCTTAAAAAACTGCTTGGGATCTAATTGGGATTATACAGAATATATACATCAATTAATGAACAGTTACCCCTTTTACAATTCATGAATATTGCATATCCCTCCATTTATTTGGATTTCACTTTCTCTCAATAACTTTGTAATTTTCTATGTAAAAAAATTTCGCACATCTTTCGTTATATTTAAGGTATGTGATTTTTTTAAATGCTATTGTAAATGACATCTTTTTAAAGTACATTTTCTAATTGTTTGCTTCTAGTATATAAAGATAAAATTGACTTTTGGGTATTGGTCATGTATCCAGAGACCTTGCTAAATTCACTTATTCTAATAGTTTATCTGTATCGTTTTTGTATTTTTTACATAGACAATCATGTTACCTGCAAATAGTGACAAATTTATTTCCTCATTTCCAGTTCTTACACCTTATATTTCTTTTCCTTGCCTTACTACTCTGACTAGTATCCCAGTACAATATTAAACAGAAGTCATTTTAGTGGAATCCTATCTCATTCTCAATTTCATAGAGGAAGGAAGGCTTTCAATAATTTATGATTTAAGTATAAGGTTTTTTGGTAAAATTTACATAGATACACATTTTTATGGTAAGGAAGCTCTCATTTATTCTTAGTTTGTTAAGAAGCTTTTATTTTTTTTTAGTTATGGAATATAGTTTATGAAAAAAAAATTGGGGCGTCTTAAAATGACCATATGTTTTCTCTTTTTATTCTGCAATAATAGTGAATTATGTTGATTTGTGAATGTTAAAATAACCTTGCTTTTCTATAAATCCTAAACCCTAGTTTTCCTTTTTATATAACTCTGGGTTTGATTAGCTAGTATTTCATTTAAGATTTCTTGCATCAATATTTATGAAGGATACTGGACTGTACTTTTCTTTCTTGTAATTTTCTTTACTATATTTTGTGTCTGATTATGCTGGTTAGATTATGCTCACCCAAATAACAAGCTTTAGGAAGTGTTCCCTCTTTTTCTTTTCTCTGGAAGAGACTGGGTAAAACTGTTATTTTATTTCTTCCTTAAATCTTCGGAAGCATTTACAAATGAAGCCATCTAGGCCTAGAAATTACAAATTTAAATTCTTTAATATATAAAGAGAACTATTCAGATTTTCTGTTTTTTTCTTGTGTCAGTTTTAAGTTTTATTTTTAAAGGAATTTGTCCTTTTCATTTAAATTTTCAACTATATCAGCACATAGTTGTTATTCTCTAATCTTTTAAAAGTCTGTAGAATCTGTAATTGTGTTCCACTTCTCATTCTTCTTCCTATTATTAATTTTTTTGTGTGATTCTTGTTAAGGGTTTTTCAGTCTGCTAGTCTTTTCTGAGAACCAATTTTTTTTTTTTTAATTTTTAAAATTTTTGGCTGCGTTGGGTCTTCGCCGCCGCACGCGGGCCCTCTCTAGTTGTGGCGAGCGGGGGCTACTCTTCGTTGTGGTGCACGGGCTTCTCATTACGGTGGCTTCTCTTGTTGCAGTGGCCTCTCCCGCTGCGGAGCACGGGCCCCAGGCGCACCCACTTCAGTAGTTGTGGCTTGCGGGCTCCAGAGCGCAGGCTCAGCAGTTGTGGCACATGGGCTTAGTTGCTCCATGGCATGTAGGATCCTCCCGGACCAGGGCCCGAACCCCCGTCCCCTGCATCGGCAGGCGGACTCCCAACCACTGCGCCACCAGGAAGCCCCTGAGAACCAATTTCTGGCTTTGTTGATTTTATCTTACATACCTTTATTTTCTATTTAATAATTTCTGCTCTAATTAGAAATAAACTACAAGAAAAAACTATAAGAAACACAAACACGTGGAAGCTAAACAATATGCTACTAAACAACCAATGGATTGCAGAAGAAATCAAAGAGGAGATCAAAATATACCCAGAGACAAATGAAAATGAAAGCATGATGATCCAAAACTTACAGGATGCAGCAAAAGCAGTTCTAAGAGGGAAGTTTATAGCAATATAATCTTACCTCAGGAAACAAGAAAAGTCTCAAATAAGCAACCTAACCTTACACCTAAAGCAACTAGAGAAAGAAGAACAAACAAAACCTAAAGTTAGTAGAGAGAAAGAAATCATAAAGATCAGAGCAGAAATAAATGAAATAGAGACAAAGAAAGCAATAGCAAAGACTAATGAAACTAAAAGCTGGTTCTTTGAAAAGATAAACAAAACTGATAAACCTTTAGCCAGACTCATCAAGAAAAAAAAGGAGAGGACTCATATCAATAAAATTAGAAACGAAAAAGAAGTTACAACTGACACCACAGAAATACAAAGGATCATAAGAGACTACTATAAGCAACTGTATGCCAATAAATTGGTCAGCCTGGAAGAAATGGATGAATTCTTAGAAAGGTACAGTCTCCTAAGAGTGAACCAGGAAGAAATAGAAAATATGAACTGACCAACCACAAGCACTGAAATTGAAACTGTGATTTAAAAACTCCCAACAAACAAAAGTCCAGGACCTGATGGCTTCACAAGTGAATTCTATCAAACATTTAGAGAAGAGCTGACACCTATCCTCTGAAACTGTTCACAAAAATTGCAGAAGGAAAACTCCCAAACTCATTCTATGAGGCCACCATCAGGCTGATATCAAAACCAGACAAAGATACCACTAAAAAAGAAAATTACAGGCCAATATCACTGATGAACATAGATGCAAAAATCCTCAACAAAATACTAGCAATCCAAATCCAACAGCACATTAAATGGATCATACACCATGATCAAGTGGGGTTTATCCCAGGGATGCAAGGATTTTTCAATATCTGCAAATCAGTGTGATACACTACATCAGCAAACTGAAGAATTAAAACCTTATGATCATCTCAATAGATGCAGAAAAAGCTTTTGACAAAATTAAGCATCCATTTATGATAAAAACTCTCCAGAATGGCATAGAAGGAACATACCTCAACATAGTAAAGGCCATATACGACAAACCTACAGCTAACATCATACTCAAAGGCGAAAAGCTGAAAGCATTTCCTCTAAGATCAGGAACAAGACAAGGATGTCCACTCCTGCCACTTTTAATCAACGTAGTTTTGGAAGTCCTAGCCACGGCAATCAGAGAAAAAAGAGAAATAAAATGAATCCAAATTGGAAAAGAAGTAGTAAAACTGTCACTGTTTGCAGATGAAATGATACTATACATAGAAAATCCTAAAGATGCTACCAGAAAACTACTAGAGCTCATCAGTGAATTTGGTAAAGTTGCAGGTTACAAAATTAACACGCAGAAATCTGTTGCATTTCTACACACTAACAACAAAAGATCAGAAAGAGAAATTCAAGAAACAATCCCATTTACATCGCATCAAAAAGAATAAGATACCTAGGAGTTAAACTACCTAGGAGACAAAAGACCTGTACTCCGAAAACTTTAAGCACTTTAAAGATGCCATTCCTTGTCTTCTGGCTTCTATCATTTATATTAAGAAGTTATCTGTCAGACTTATTGTTGCTCCTTTGACTGTGATGTATCTTCACTATGGCAGCTTGTAAGATTTTCTCTTTGTTTTCAGTTTTCAGAAGTTTGACTAGGATGTGCTTGGGTGTGATTTCCTTTGTATATATCCTCCTTGGGGTTTGTACTGCTTCTTTGGTTTGATATCGTTCATCAATTTTGAAAATTCTAGGCCTTTATTAGGCCTTCAGATATTGCTTCCACTAATTCTCTCTTCTCAAATTCTGGGACTACAAATCCACATATTTTAGAACTCTTACCCTAACTCATGCCTGTTTGCTTTTTTTTTTTTTTTTCACATTTACTCTTTGTGCTTCAGTCTGACTTTTTTTCTACTGACCTATTTTCTAGCAAAGCGATCGTCTCTTCATCTTTGTCCATTATGCTGTTACATCCATGTATTGACTTCTTAATTTGACATTATAGTTTTCAGTGATAGAGACTCCAGTGTTTTGTCAGTTATTTTCTTGAACACTTTCATCACATTTATTTTAAAACCTATGTCTAATAATGTTAATATCTGGCTCATCTGTGGATCTGTTTCTATTGCTTTGTCCTCTTCTTTTCTGTGCCAGGAAATTTTATCCAATACCAGATTCGTGGTATTGGATTTGAGCAGGGTTTTGGGCAGGTATTGGATTTTGGGCAGCTAGGGCAGGAAGATTACCTCAATCCAATTAGAGACTGAAATAATGCAAAGCTGGACTTAGACTTTTAAAGTTTTGTTCTACCTCTGACGCTTCTTACTCTTAGGGTGTAGCCCTCCGACAGTTCTAACTGGGAGTTTAGGATGTTTTCAAGGCCCGTGCCCATTGTCCAGCTGTTTTGGAAACGCTCCGCTGACCTCAGATAGAATTTTGTATTTTATCCAGCTTTTCTATTTGTTCTTGGTGGGAACATTGGTGTAATATAAGCCACTGCATCCTAGTGAGAAGCAGAATGTAACAAGTGTTCTTTTTATAATCTCTAGAACTGTCATTTAGGCTCTGATCCAGGACTAGAATTCATACATTTTCTGAACAATATTTATTGAGTTTCTACTTATAATTTTAGGCACTGTTTTGGTGCTGGAGATACAGCAGTAAATAAAGAGCAAAAATCACTGTACAAGCGTACCTTGGAGATAAGGCAGATTCAGTTCCAGACCACCACGATAAAGCTAATATCACAATAAAGCGAGTCACACAAACTTTTTGGTTTCCCAGTGCATGTAAAAGTCATGTTTACACTATACTGTTGTCTATTAAGTGTGCAATAGCATTATGTCTAAAAAACCAATGTACATACCTTAATTTAAAAATACTTCATTGCTAAAAAAATGCCAGTCATCATCTGAACCACCTTTGCTTGTGGAAGGTCTCGCTTTGATGTTGATGGCTGCTGAGTGATCAGGGCGGTGGTTGCTGAAGGTTGGGGTGGCTGCAGCCATTTCTTAAAATAAGACAACGGTGAAGTTTGTTGCATTGATGGATTCTTCCTTTCATGAACGATTTCTCTGTAGCATGCAATGCTGTTTTGATAACATTTTACCCACAGTAGAACTTCCTTCAAAATTGGAATCAATTTTCTCAAACCCTGCCACTGCTTTGTCAACTAAGTTTATGTCATACTCCAAATCATTTGTTGTCCTGTCAACAATCTTCATAGCATCTTCACCAGGAGTAGATTCCGTCTCAAGAAACCACGTTCTCTGCTTATCCATAAAAAGCAACTCCTCATCTGTCAAAATTTTATCATGAGATTGAAACAATTCAGTCACATCTTCAGGCTTCACTTCTAATTCTAGTTCTCTTGCTATTTCTACCACATTTGCAGTTACTTTCTCCATTGAAGACTTGAACCCCTCAAAGCCATCCCTGAGAGTTGGAATCAACTTCTTCCAAACTCCTGTCAATGCTGATATTTGGACCTCTTCCCATGAATCACAAACGGTCTTATTAGCATCTAGAATGGTGAGTATTTTCCAGAAGATTTTCAACTTACTTTATCCAGATCCATCAGAGGAACCACAATCTATGGCATCTATGGCCTTACTAAATGTATTGGGTTTTTTTTTAATTAATTTATTTATTTTTGGCTGCGTTGGGTCTTTGCTGCTGGGCACGGGCTTTCTCTAGTTGCCGTGAGCGGGGGCTACTCTTCGTTGTGGTGCGCGGGCTTCTCACTGCAGTGGCTTCTCTTGTTGTGGAGCATGGGCTCTAGGCGTGCGGGCTTCAGTAGCTGTGGCACGCGGACTCAGTACTTGTGACTCACGGGCTCTAGAGCGCAGGCTCAGTAGTTGTGGCACATGGGCTTAGTTGCTCCACGGCATGTGGGATCTTCCTGCACCGAGGATCAAACCCATGTCCTCTGCATTGGCAGGCGGATTCTTAACCACTGCACTACCAGGGAAGTCCCACTAAATGTATTCTTAAATAATGAGACTTGAACATCAAAAGTACCCCTTGATCCATGGTTGCAGAACGGATGTTGCGTTAACAGGCATGAAAACATTAATCTAGTTGTACTTCCATCAGAGCTCTCGGGTGACCAGGTACATTGTCAATGAGCAGTAATATTTTAAAAGGAACCTTTTTTTCTGAGCAATAAGTCTCAACAGTGGGCTTAAAATATTCGATAAAACATGCTGTCAACAGATGTGCTGTCATCCAGGCTTTGTTGTTCCATTTATAGAGCACAGGCAGAGTAGATTTAGCATAATTTTTGAGCCCTAGGATTTTTGAAATAGCAAATGAGCATTGGCTTCAACTGAAAGTCACCAGCTGCATTAGCCCCTAATGAGAGTATTAGCCTATTTGAAGCTGTGAAGGCAGGCATTGACTTCTCCTCTCTAGCTATGAAATCCCTAGATGGCATCTTCTTCCACTATAAGGCTGTTTTGTCTACATTGAAATCTGTTGTTTAGTGTCCCCACCTTCACTCGTTATCTTAGCTAGATCTGGATAACTTGCTGCAGCTTCTACATCAGCGCTTGCTGCTTCACTTTGCACCTTTATGTTATAAAGATGGCTTCTTTCCTTAAACTTCATGAACCAGCCTCCTCTAGCTTTGAACTTTTCTTCTGCAGCTTCCTCACCTCTCTCAGCCTTCAAAGAACTGAAGAGAGTCAGGGCCTTGCTCTGGATTAGGCTTTGGCTTAAGGGAATGTTGTGGCTGGTTTGATCTGCTACCCAGACTACTAAAACTTTCTCCAAATCAGCAATAAAGCTGTTTCTCTTTCTTATCATTTGTGTGTTCACTGGAGTAGCACTTTTAATTTCCTTTAAGAACATTTCCTTTGCATTCACAACTTGTCTAACTGTTTGGGGCAAGAGGCCTAGTTTTTGGCCTATCTTGGCTTTTGATACACCTTCCTCGCTAAGCGTAATCATTTCGATTTGAAGTAAATAAATTGACTCTTCCTTTTGCTTGAAAACTTAGAGGCCATTGCAGGGTTATTAATTGGCCTAATTTCAATACTGTTGTGTCTCAGTGAAGAGGGAGGCCCGAGCAGAGGGGTAGAGATGGGGAATGGCCAGTCTGTGGTGCAGTCAGAACACACACAGCATTTATCAAATAAGTTCACTGTCTTATATTGGTGAGGCTCCTGATGCTCCAAAACAATTACAACAGCAACATTAAAGAATGCAGGTCACCATGACAAATATAACGGTAACGGAAAAGTTTGCAATATTGTAAGAATGACCAAAATGTGACACAGAGACACAAAGTGACCAAATGCTGTTGGACAAATGGCACCAATAGACTTGCTCAATGCAGGGTTGCTACAAACCCCCAGTTTGTAAAAAATGAAATATTTGCTAAGTGTGGGAAAGTGAAGTGCAATAAAACGCGGTATACCTGTACATGTGGCGCTTGTATTTTAGTGGGAAAGATAGAAAATTGGCTAAATGATGATGTAAAATATATACTGTATGAAATACTGGGCATATACCCTGAGAAAACCATAATTCAAAAAGAGCCATGTACCACAATGTTCATTGCAGCACTATTTACAATAGCCAGGACATGGAAGCAACCTAAGTGTCCATAACAGATGAATGGATAAAGAAGATGTGGCACATATATACAATGGAATATTACTCAGCCATAAAAAGAAATGAAATTGAGTTATTTGCAGGGAGGTGGATGGACCTAGAGACTGTCATACAGAGTGAAATAAGTCAGAAATAGAAAAACAAATACCGTATGTTAACACATATATATGGAATCTAAAAAAAAAAAAAATCATTCTGAAGAACCTAGGGGCAGGACAGGAATAAAGACGCCAATGTAGAGAATGGACTTGAGGGCACGGGGAAGGGGAAGGGGAAGCTGGGACGAAGTATATACACTACCAAATGTAAAACAGATAGCTAGTGGGAAGCAGCCGCATGGCACAGGGAGATCAGCTCTGTGCTTTGTGTCCACCTAGACGGGTGAAATAGGGAGGGTGGGAGGGAGACGCAAGAGGGAGGAGAAATGGGGATAAATGTATATGTATAGCTGATTCAGTTTGTTATACAGCAGAAACTAACACACCATTGTAAAGCAATTATACTCCAATAAAGATGTTTTTTAAAAAATTAAAAAAATATATATATAGTGTATGAAATAATGAAAAGTGTTAGTGAAAATACGTGAAGAAAGGGGAATAGAAAATGTTTAGGGGAGTGAGTTGTAATTTTACACAGGATGACCAGCTAAAGTCTTTCTGGGAAGGTAACACATACATGAAGACCTGCAAGAGGTGTGAGAGCAGGTCATGCAGATATCTGGTGGAAGAGCCTTCCAGGCAGATGGAACAGGAAGTACAAAGCCATGAGGCAGGGGCACCCAGTATGTTTAAGGATGTGCAAGGCGGCCAGTGTGGCTGGAAAAATGAGTGATGAGAGAGTAGTAGAAGGTGAAGTCAGAGAGGAAAATGGGCCATTTATGAAGGACCTTGGAGGTCATTGTAAGGCCCTTAGCTTTTACTCTGAATAAGCTGGGAAGCCATAGGAGGGTTTTAAGCATAAGTGTGACATGACTGACTTATGATTGAACAGGTTCACTCTGGTTACTATGTATTGAACAGATAGAAGGGTGACAGAGGAAGCAAGGAGACTTGTTGGAAGGCAGTAATCTAGGTAGGAAAGGTCTTGGATCAGGATGTAAACAAGAAAGGCAAAGATGAAGCCCACAGGATCAGATATGGTGTGAGAAAGAGGGGAATGAAGGATATCCAAGATTTTTGGTCTGAGCAATTGGAAGATGGAAAAACCGTTTACTAAGATGAGAAGAGCAGGTTTGTAGAGGCCGGAAGGGAGATTGCTAAAGCACAACTTTGAATGATGACTGAAAATGTCTATTAGATATTCAAGTGGAATCAGATGGTTGAATATAAAAATATGAAATTCAAGGGAGAGGGCTGGGCTGGAAATGTAAATTTAGGAGGCATTGGCATATAGCTAGTATTTAAAGCTATGAGACCTAAGGATGTCTCCAAGAGAGATGTAGGTAGAAAAGAGGTAAAGACCAGGACTGATCCCCAGGCTCCTCCAACAGTTGGAGGTCCAGGAGATGAGGAAAAACTGGCAAAGGAGACTAGGAAGGAACATCCAGAGACATACTAGGAAAATGAAGACATATTAGGAGAATGATGTCCAGGAGGGAGTGACCACCTGTGTCACTGAAGCCCAGTTCGATAATGATGGGTAACTGACCACTGGATTCAGTGGCATGGAGGCATTTGGTGATTCTGATAAGGGCCTTCTGGCATCATGGTAGGAAGGAAAGGCTCATATATAGGTCCAAGAGAGCTCAGCAGAAGAGAAATTGTAGACAGTAAGTATGGGCAACTCCTTTTGGGAACTTTGCAATAAAGCAGGACAAAGAAGATGGGCAGAAGCTGCACTGGGAAGAGAAGTCAGAGAGTGTCTTTTCAAATTGGAGAAAAAATGGCATGTTTGCCCTTATGGCTGGAATGGTCTAGTGGAAGGGGAAATTGATGACAGAGGAGAAAGAGGGGAGAATTACAGGAGCAATGTCCTTCAGTAGGTGCCAGAGACTGTGCAACGTGCATGCATGGGGGTTGCCTCAGCAAGGACCACAGACAGTTCAACAATAGTCACGTGACGTGAGCCAAAGGCTGCTTTGGCCACAGATATCCAATAAGAATAAGCTTTCTGACCTGTTCATCCTATGACTGCTGTATTTCACTTGTATTTTATTTAATTTTTTTATTTTTAGTTTTTGGCCGCACCATGCGGCACGTGGGATCTTAGTTCCCCTACCAGGGATCAAACTCACGCCTCCTGCATTGAAAGCACGGAGTCTTAACCACTGGACCACCAGGGAAGTCCCTCACTTCTCTCAAATAGTTGGCTCCTCCAACAAAGATTCGACAAAAGGGGGAAAAACTTGTGCCAAGGGAAAGCGGCACCTTCAGAAACAGAAGAAGCAGATTCCTTCTCTCCTGCCCGTGCCCTTTGGTTCAGGCTGTTTTCCAGGAACTGCAGGGCAGCCTGAGGGGAGACCGAAGTCTGCAGTTATGACTCAGCCCTGAAGGCCAGGCTATCACTTCTCCGGCACGGCAGAGGGAGGAACGCACCCATCTCTGCCTTGGTTCCGGTTGTTATCATCCACCAGGGCCCCAGGCCGGAACTCTCACAGCTACCTTGCTTCTTCTCCCTCTATCACCTCCACCAACTAGTCAATTATCAGATCTTGTAAATTCTATTTCAGAGATGTTTACTGCAGATCCCCATGCCTCTTCATTCCCTCAGCATCGCCTAAATCTACACCCATGTCTTCTTCCTCTTGGTCTATCTCAAGGCCTCCTACGGGTCTCCCTGCCTCCTACTCTCTGTTCCTCCATCATTATAGGACCCCTAGAGTTATCCTCTTAAAAAACAAAGCTGGATTTGTCACATATCTCCTTAAAAGCCTTTTTTGGCTTGCACATGGCTAGAGGGAGGAATTTTGAACCTGGGGCGTATACACTCCCTGAAATCTCAGGTACAATTTAATGTGTGTCACTATGTGTGCATTTTTTTTTTCTGGGGAAGGCAGCGGCTCATAGCTTTGCTCAGATTCTCGGAGGTGTCCATGACCTCCACAGGTTAAGAATCATAGGCTTGAAGGGTAGCAGGCAATCGCCCTTCTTAAAATACAAGGTCCCCTGTTATTTGACTTCAGTTGTACCTGCTGTCACTCCTCAATATTTAACAGAACATTTGTTGAGCCAGGCATTTTTGTACTACTAAGTGCTGGGCATTGTTGTGTGTGCCAGAGAAAATGGAGATAAACAACATATGGCGCTTACCTTTCATTAAGGGCTGGGATTTGAGAGGGTATAGAGATAGAAAACAACAAATAAAGAAAAAGAATAACATTTTAAAAAAACTAATAAGTGCCACTTGGGAAATTGAAGTAAGATTATACGAATGCTAGTAAGAGGCTACTTTAGGTGGTGTTGCAAACTGAACTAGGCCATTTGGTCAATGATAACCCTTAGGTTATTTTTGGTTGGTAATGGGAGTGGCTAAAGAAGTTTGAAGAGGATGAGTATTAGCTCTCCCCCACAATTTCACAACCATGTTATTAGAGAAGCTACTGCAGACTGAATTACATCCTCATAGAGATATTCATGAACTAAACTTCTACCAGGAGTCAAGCACAAAAGCAGTTCATACACCTATTCTGTAGGCTCAAAGGAATCCCAGCTCTCTGTCCTTTTAGGTGCTCCAAAAATTACCAAGATTCCAGAGGCAGGATTCTTACTACGCTGAAAGCCCAACAGCAACCAGAATTTTCCATAATTCACAGCTGGCTGATGATAGAATAACTTGGGTTTGACTTAGAGTATCTCCCCAATGGGTAAAACCTACAGACTCCTCTGGATTCATATACTCTGTACATACAAGGGAGGGAGAATGTTTCCACACATTTTAGTTAGGCCAGTTGCTGTCTTACTTTGGGTTCTCCCAGAAGCAGACCCCTGAGGCAAAACCCTGGGTACAGCTATGTTATTTCAGAGATTATTTCAGGAAACACAAGTGAGGGAATAGGGGAAGTAGAACAAGGAAGAGAGGAAAGACGGCAAAGGTTTTACTAAGGAGAGAGTTATTGCTGTGAATGGTTGGACCTTAACCCTTCAGGGACCGTCTGGGACACCATGTGGAGCAAACCTCAAAAATCTTTCCACCAAAGGACTGGGAGACTCCCATCTCCTATCAGTTGAAGTTTGCCCCTGGGGGCATTAACTCTCCTGGCTGGACCTGCTTTTAGCAGAGCAAGCTCCAGTGGTGGCAGAGGAAAGAATCAAGCAGAAAACAGAAAAGACACAGGCAGTTGAGGTGGGAAGTGGCCAAGCTGTCAGACACTGTCAACCTCAGATGCAGGTGAACCCAGATGGGCAGAGGGGTTATGGGGTGGGGCAACCTCTCACACGGTTGTTGAAAATTTCACAACAGAACTCATTTCTAATTTACCAATAAAATTCCATTTCTGACATTCACTGTGCTACTTAGCCAAGTGTTGCCGGTTGATCTAGACAAAAATACCAGATGCTCTGACCATGGGCCTCCCAGCTAATTGGGACAACCCTCACCCTGCATTGTGCATTCTTTTTTTTTTTTTTTTTTGCAGTACGCGGGCCTCTCACTGTTGTGGCCTCTCCCATTGTGGAGCACAGGCTCCGGACGCGTAGGCTCAGCAGCCATGGCTCACGGGCCCAGCCGCTCCGTGGCATGTGGGATCTTCCCGGACCGGGGCACGAACCCACGTCCCCTGCAGCGGCAGGCGGACTCTCACCACTGCGCCACCAGGGAAGCCCCAGCACTGTGTATTCTTGATTGAAATGCTAGAGGTCCCTAGGTTATAGCTTAAACTAGGTCTCACACATATAATACCACACTTACACACTTACCACACTTAAGGTAAGTTATAGACATTCTGACAGGTGGGTAGCCAGGGAAGGTGTCTCGGAGAGGTGACCACAAAGCTGAGGTCTGAATGACAAGAAGGAGCCTGCCAGGCAAGGTTGGACATTTTAGGCACAGGGACCAGCTCTTGCCACTCCCTCCCCCTCCCCACTCCTTCTTCCTGGGCATGCCAGAGCCTTTTTGCTTGTCTGGACCTGGAAAACAACACTCACCTGCCTATATGCCTACAATCTCCTCTTCAGGCTTCAAAGCCCTGCTCAAATATCCTACTTCCTCATAAACTCTCTTTTGACAACTTCACTGGGGTCCTCTGAGCATCCAAGGCACTTGATCATTGACCTTGACCTCTGCCTTAGTATTTATTATGTTGTGTTATATTTTGCTTTTGTATGTTTGAGTTCTTAAGAACCCTTGCTCATCTTCAGATCTCTAGTCCTCAGCCCTATGCCTGGCTCCTAGTAGGTGCTCAATAAACATTTGCTCCACGAATGGTATCAGCAGGCTGGGCAGGTAGTCAGGATAATTAGCCAGGGTTGACTCCTCTTCCTAAGTCACTGCTATCAAGTCCTTACACCCCCAGCCCAATGCCTCATCCCCCGTAGTACCAGGAAGGGAAATGGTAAGCATGTCTGAAAGGGAGAAACTGTCTTCTGTGTGCTGAGCACAAGGCAGGTCTTTAGGTATATGCTGTGGGGGAGGTTTGGCCCTCCATGGTTTAATGTGTAACTGGTCACCTTTCCTGAATGTCAATTTCTGTTATTTGCCTGTAGCACATTCACCTTGCTCAGTCTCCTTGGTTACAATGCGCAGCTCCAGTCCCACTGCCGTCGCTCCACAAGCCTGCCCACCTCCACTCCATGTTGATTGACGGAGGCTTTGACACCTTGTCTCCAGTGCCAGGGGCCCAGGGCTAGACTTCCCAAGTCTCCTGGACATTCCCCCAAACCATCCCTGACCAGGGTCCAGCTCCTAGGAGCCCTGGGTGTTCTTTCAGAGTAAGAGCCTAGGGGGCACGGCCTGTCCTGTGCCTTGTACATTGGAGGTACTGAAAGAGTATCTGTGGAATTAAACCAAATTGCTGTCCTTCTGCTAAGTTTCCTTCATGTGAAGATGGCCTGTTTCCTAGAAGAGTTCACACTAACCCAGAAGCTTGCCCACCTTTCCTTCCTCCTTTCCTTCCTTTCTTCTACAAATGTTAATTGAGCACCTAATATATGTCAGGCACAGAGGGGCCGATGGTAAATAAGCCATTCCAGACATCTCTTTTACAGTGATGACCTCACAGTGGGGTCAGGGAGAGGCGAGTCAACAAATCAACAAGGTGACCTCTAACTTTGGGAGATGCTCTAAAGGAAATAAGCAGAGGCCCCAGACAGAGAGGAGAGGAGAGGGGTCTGCTCTGTAGAGGGCAGTCAGGGAAGGGGCCATTGGAAGAGGTAACAGAACACCTGATGAGCAATGTCAGTGTCTTAATGATATAAAATTTTGTTTCCTAAGAAAAAAAAATCTGCAGCTAACGACATAACATTTCTTCCCTTTCGTGGTGAGTACATAGGTATTTATTACCTGTTGCACTTTTCTGTATTAAAAAAGCTTTCTGCCTTAAATCATCTAATTGAAAAATTCTACTCCAACAGTTCACAATTTGTGACATGTGAGCGGTAGCTCTCATGAATGACAAGTAGCCACCTTGAAGCATCATCACTGGGTCCCTGAATGATCCTCAGACCCTTGTCGTGTGGCCACCCAAGGCTTTTTCCTTTTCTCTTCCTGGCAGACTCTTATTCATGCTTCAAAACCCAGCTCAAATACCACCTTCCCAGGGAAGACTTCTTTTACCTCCTCTTAAGGAGAGTCAGATGTTCTATGGATTGTGGTTGCTCAGTACATTGCTTATGTATTTCTAATAAATCTTAGCATACTGTATCATAGTTTATTTGTTTGCATATATAGAATCTTCCAAGGCATCGTCTGAATCTCATTCAACTCTTTATCCTTGGCTTCTAGCACAGAGTACATAGTAGCACATTGTAGATTCTCAGTAATGTTTCTCCATGATGCCTGTTGGATGAATGAATGAATGTTTAACCTTCAATCAACAAGCTCTCGAAAGAGTATTAATAGAAGATATTTGCATATAAGGAATATGCTAATTAAAGTTAGTTTTATTTATTCATTCATGCAAACTCAGCAGGAACCCCATTGGGCTGCTGTTAATGTTTAGTGTGATTTACTGTAAGTACTAGAAATGTAAAAAATGTGTTTCTTTTAAAAGGAAAGCCACAGTTCCTTCTGGTTTCCCCCGCTCCCTCCTTCCATTTGTCTGAATTAGTAAAGCTTTACTTTAGCTCAGGTCTTACACAAGCTCAGGCTTGTGGCATGCTAGTTTAATTACTTCTGAGTCTACTGTAGGCAGATACCAAGCAATCTACGGGGAAAGATTATGGAGTTCCAGGTTATTTATTAAGTAAGCCTTGGTAGTCCTTGTGGTGGTAGTGGTAACCCCACCCCTCATACCGACCCCTTGGGTGTCAAGTGCTGGGAGGGAAACCCACGTTTCCCTAGATCTTGGAGTGAGCCAGCAGGAGGATGGCAGGACGCTTATATAAAGACCAGCCAAGACAGAGGGATGCTTAGCTCCTCCCCAAACTCTAGGTTCTTCCTGGAGGGAAACAGATTCATAAACATAGGATGGCTTTCTTTTCTTTCCAGGAAGGAGTTGCCCCCATCATTGAGCAGGTTGTGGGGGAAGTGTAGGTCTGGAGTGGGACTAACTTGGTTCATGTCCCAGCCCTGCCTCTTTCAAGGTGGGAATGTTACAGGGCCTCCCTCTGCCTCAGTTTCCTCATCTGTAAAATGGGGATGAGAATGGTATCTCCACTTCATAGGGTTGCTGTGAGGATCAGATAAGCTAACATATGTAAAGTACTCAGAACAGGGTACATAATAAGTGCTCAGGTGCAAAAGGAGTTCTTCAAGAGACTCATACACAAGGCCCAACTGATATAGAGAAAGAGGGTGATCTTCTTTGCTACCGCTTGTCCCTTGGCTGTTTCCTCACCCCTGTCCCGTCTACCTGGGGGTTATTGTGGCCTAACTAAATGAATAGTGTTTTGTAAATTGCAACAAAAAGTATACAGGGTTTTTTTTTTCTGGCCCAAAGACTAACCATTTGGGGGAAGGTGAAGGTTGGGGCTTGGATTACAGCAAAGGGGAGACAGTACCAACTTATCATACACAAATCAGAGACAAATGGAATAACCAAAAATCAAATTCACACTGTTGATACTGACTGATGTTTGTGTTTAGGGATTCTTAATTTATGAAGTCTCAGGATTTTTCTGCTCATTTACACCCAGTTTACATTAATTAACTGGCTCCCAACTTGCATTGCCATATTTAGCGTGAACTCTCCCCGCCCCACACATACCAATACATCACTTAGAACGCTTGGGGATGTAAGTAATGGAAAAAAAACGAATAGGGATTTAAGTGATTAAAACACGCATTATCTCCTATAACAAGAAGTACATGATTCCAGGGTCGATTTTGGTTCAGCAGGTCACGGATACCCTCAAGGACCCATGCCTTTTCCCCTCTTGTGCTCTGCCATCCTTTGCATATTGGGCTTTTCTCCTTCAAGCTTCTTTCTTCATGGTGGCAAGGTGGCCTCTGCAACATTTCCCATCTCTCTCTCTCTCTCTCTCTGTCTCTTGCAAATGTCGCTTCTCCCCAAACAGACTCTTCCTTAAGTCTTACTGTCTAACTGGGACATAAGGCAGCCTCTAGCTGTAAGGAAGGCTGGGAAAACCAGTGGCATTTTCAGCCTCTACAGTGTGTGACGGGTCCTGGAAACGCACTGGGAGAAGACTGTAGGGTAGCCAACCAATCATGTCTGCCAAGCTCGCTCAAGCTCCTCTTCTACAATTCTCATCTATGTTCCCTTTTCCCAAAACCCCTCCCAACTCACATTAACTGGCTGGTTTTTTTTTCCCTGGGAAAGGGTCTATGCCTTCCTAAGTCTGTTCTTTTTCTGGGGCTGCTGCGTATAGCTGCAAAGGTAGTGATCTGCGTGATCCTAGGAAGTTCGTGTGGACCCTCGCGTGAATGGTGCCTCCTGGGACTGTGCAGTGCACCACCTACTCCACCAGCAGCACTGTGGACCATTTCTCACTCATCCTACATCGATCTCTGACCTCACCCTTCACCTTCTTACTCTATATTTCGTAATTCATCAGTTTTCATTCATTCAGTCAATAAACCTTTGTTGGTTACCTAGTAAATGCCAGGACCTGTGATAGGCATTGGTTGGTAGTGGGACAGAGGATGAAATAAACATACAAAAAACAAGTCCTCATCCTCTAGCAGCCGCATCCCAGGAATGGCGACCAATATGTGAGCAAATATGTACAGTACCAGGTGATAAGTGCTGTAGCCGAGTGTGCCACACAATCCTGTAGGAGTACAGAGGAAGGAGTGGCTGAAGTTGGGAAGGGCTTCCAGAGGAGGTAGCATTGGAGCTGGGTATTGAAGGTTGCATGCTATGTTCCGGGCAGAGGTATGAAAGAGAATGCAACGTTGTAGAGGAAAAAGCTCCACATGGCAGGATACAGTGAGAGATGTAACCAGGAATATAATACACAGAGCAGAATTATTCACTATAGATTAGAGCCAGACAAAGGACTTGGATTTTATCCCATGGAATGTAGAGAGCCATGCAAGCGGGAATCCACGGCAGAGATGGTTCAACAGTGGCTAGGAGCACAGCCTTTCCAGTTAGGCAGATGTGGGTTCAAATCCTGACTCCCACTGGGTGATCTCACTTCATTCTCTGACTGCCACTTTCCTGGATGATGAATGGGGAAAAGTATCCCTGCCCGACAGGGTAGTCGTAAGGATTAAATAAGGCAACGTAGAGCTTTACACAGACCCTGGCACACAGCAGGTGCTCAGGTCACGGTGCCTTATTTCCATGATCACCGCTTTGCTGTAGCACGAGGCAAATACACGAGAGAAGGCGGTACACGACTCAGGGCAAAGTGGCCTGCGGTGGGTGCCTGGAAGGAGATGTACTGTTGGCGGTGGGGAGACCAGCAGGTCAGACCCCGGTGGGCAGGGAGTGCACAGGCAGGACGTCATACTCATGAAGAATGAATACAAATTAGGGGAGAGAGAGAGGGAAGGCAGTAGAGCTAGGAATGCACCCCGCAGGGAGAGCTTATTGATGGGACACCCGTGTAGCCTGGGTGAGCAGCAGGGCAGGGTCACTTGGGGTAAAGGAATGGGAGAAATTGGGGGAGGGGGGCTGGGCCCGGGGGTTTTTTGATTTGTGGACTTGGCCCCTTGTTAGGTCTCCTGTTATTTCCCCATCCCTGTTCTGGTACCTCCCCTTCCTCTAAGAGTGTAGGACCCCCCCAAGAGGGTTGCAGGCCTGCATCAAAAGGCTGGGCCTGGCAGTTCCCAGGTAAATGGGGTTCCTGGTCAAGAGGTTCTGCGTCCACTGAGGGGGGGTGGGTATTTGCCTCAGTGGGGGCACCTCCTTTCATGGCCCACCGTCTAGGAGGGGATCAGCTGCCCCTCACACCTCCTCCTCCCATGCAAGACATCCCCAGCCCACATCCCTGTGGAATGCCCCCCAGAGGGAAAAGCCAGCAGTGTCCCAGCTCCGCCTGGCCCTTGTGTGGAACGCCAGTGCCCACGCCAGCGCTGCTCCCTGGTCTCCTGTGTCCCAGTGGGAGATGATTAATGACCCAGCTGCACCAATGTGTTGTATTTAGGTCTATTCCTGAGAAGACAGATTTTTCTTTCCAGATCAAATGAAGGCAGGCCCTTCCTGGGCTGCGGCGGGTCCTTGCCCACCCCTCCCCATGGCAGTCTGTGAGGGAACTCTGAAAGGTAAATGAGTTGATAAGCCGGTGAGAGCAGGCATGACTGTACCTTCAGTGGCCCTTGTAAACAGCATAAAGTCACCTTGATGTGCCAGGACTAATGACGTTGGGGCAAGCCATACGGAGTCCAGTGGCACCAAGCCAGGGCAGGAGCCTGCATGCCTACGGCATGAAGACGGGCTGTCAAGGCTTCACCTCCCTCTGAGTGGGTGTCTTTCCCGAGGTGACACCCACTCAGCTGTGTCTCATACTGAATGCAAGACCTCCTGAACTTTCAGCTGCTTCCTCTGTAAAAGGCGATGTTATGGGTTGAATTGTCTTCCCCCCAAATGATGTTCAAGTCCTAACCCTCAAAACCTGTGAACATGACCTTATTTTGGAAATAGGGTCTTTGCAGATGATCAAGTTCAGGTGAGGTCATTAGGGTGGGCCCTAATCCAATATGACTGTGTCCTTATGAAAAGGGAAATTTGGACCCCAAAACAGACACATGCACAGGGTGGACGCCATATGAACAAGAAAGCAGAGGTTGGGGTGGTGCTTCTACAAGTCAAGGGGATGCCGAAGTTTCCGAGCAAATCACCAAAAACTAGGAGAGAGGCCTGGGACAGATTCTCCTGCATTCCCTCAGAAGGAACCAATCCTGCCAACATCTTGACCTTGGACTTCTAGCTTCGAAGAATGTGGGACAATCAATTTCTCTTGCTGTAAACAAACTGGTTTAGGGTACTTTGTCATGGCAGCCCTAGCAAACGAACACAGGGAAATAATAATTCTCCCCTTAGGTGTGTGTGGGAGCTGGCACATCGTGGGTGCTCACAGAGAACTGTCAAATCTCCACACCAGGAGGCTCACCCTAAGACACAGGGGCCAAGACCAGGGTGGAGGCCCACAGGTGGAGGCTGGTGGACCACATGAAACAAGAGGTGCCGCAAAACGGTCAGGCTCCTGTTTCTATAAGACAGACATGTGGGCGCAAGAGGTTAGGAGGAGGCCACACGTTACGTGAGTTCATTTACAGGATTTGTCCACGGTAGGTAAATCCATTCAGACAGAAAGCAGATTCGTGGTTGCCAGGGGGTGGGGGGAGGGAGAAATAGGAACAGTGTCTCCTCCGGGGGTGATGAGAATGTTCTGGATCCAGATAGTGGGGCTGGCGGCACAGCGCTGTGAGTATATTAAATGCCACTGAACTGTGCTCTGTAAAATGGGCAGAACAGTGAATTTTGCGTCGTGTGAATTTTAAATATTAAGAAAAAGTATATATCGCATGCTAAAAAAGAAAGGTTAGTACAGAAAACTCAGGAAGCCCCAGAGTTGAAATCGCCTTTGAAGGAGGAAGGAGAGCTCATAATCTCAGGGAATTATAGGTTCAGTAATTGGGGTCTCAGTGATACTTTGGTCACTTTTTTCAAAGCCGTGTTCTGGTCAGCTGCTGGATAGTAGCTGGAGGTGGGATCCTCAAGTCTTCCGGGATCCTGAGATACCAGAACGCTCAGAATACTCAAGGTGGGCAGAGAATCTCTTGGGAAATGGGAGGGGGTGGTGGACAGAGGGGCGAGCAGGTTATGAACCTGGCCCTTTGGGTGGTAAGGGGGTCAGGGTCCTCTGGGCACTCCCATTCTTCGCCTCACCCGCCCCGAAGCTCACACACTAAAGCCCCCAGGTCCCCACACAGTTTTCTCTTCCTGACCTCTGACCTCTGGCCAGGCTCTGCAGGCAGAGCCCTTCTTGTGGTCAGGTGCTCGCCCTGACAATGCTACCGCCTCTAGCCGTGGGAGAAGAGCCAGAGCGCGCTGAGTAATGTGGCAAAGGTAGGCAGAGGTGTGCACGGGGGCTGGTAATGCTCCCCGAAACATTTATGGAGGTTTCTCATGTGACAGTCACCGTTCTAAGCATCTCCTTGCATTGAGTCATTTTGTCCAAGTGACAATCTGAAGAAGTAGACACTTAGAATTTCCGCATTACAGATGGGAAACTGAAGCACAGAGAAGTTATGGGATTTCACCAGTTTCCCAATACTAAGTGGAAGAGGCAAGATTCCAACCCTGGGAGCCCCGATCCAGAGTCCGTGTTTTAACTGCTGGGGGTGTGTCTGCGTGTGCATCTGCCCAGGGCGCCTGGCTCTTGAAGCTAGAGAAGCTTTAGATGAGAAAACGGGGCTACTAAGAGCCTCCTGAAAGCAAAGGACTACAGACTGCCAACAAACACATGAAAGCATGCTCAACATCATTAGTCATTAGAGAAAACTCATATATATACTACTAAATGTAAAGTAGATAGCTAGTGGGAAGCAGCCGCATAGCACAGGGAGATCAACTAGATGGTTTGTGACCACCTAGAGGGGTGGGACAGGGAGGATGGGAGGGAGGGAGACGCAAGAGGGAAGAGATATGGGAACATATGTATATGTATAACTGATTCACTTTGTTATAAAGCAGAAACTAACACACCATTGTAAAGCAATTATACTCCAATAAAGATGTAAAAAAAAAAAAAAAGGCCTATAGTCTCCCATGACGACGACCAGCATTTCAAGGGCGCCCCTCGTGATCAGAGGGGTGCCTGATGGTTATCAGATGGCCCACCCCCAACCCCCGCCCAGGGCCGCTCAGCGGAGCAGACACCAAGGCACGGTTCGTTCAGCTGTGAGAGCTGAATCACTGGGAATAATGCAGAGATCAGCCTGGAGGTAAAAAGCCAAAACCGAAGTCCCACAGGAGCTTTCTAAGGAGGATGCCTTTTAGGAGGTGTGGCTTGGTTCAGTGCATTCACTGAGCGCCTACTACAGACAAGGCATGGTGCTGGAGGCCAGGAGGCTCTGGGAGAGGCTGCAGCCACAGGGAGAGACTCATGCATGATTTCTGCCAGAAGTCAGGGAAGGGTCAGCAAGAGTCCGAATGGGCGCAGCCGAAACATTTGAATAGAAAGCAGATAAGTCTTCCGTCTGCATCGGAAGACAAAGGTTTTCCCCTGAGAACGAGCCTGGCAGTGAATGTGGGTCCAAGTGGCCATAGCCCCAGTCATCAGCATGGGAGTTGGTCTACAACCCTGCCTCTCAGCAGAGTTATCGGACTTCCTAGCAACTACACTCACCGGAGAAGCCCGTGAGTGCTCAGCCCTGATTAGAGGGAGTGCTTGGTGGCCACACTGGCCAGGAACCCAGAACACAGAAGTTCTCAGATGAAACTGTGGATAAATGGTGTGTCAGTCAGACAGTATCCGCCTAAAGTCCTACTCGTAACTCTCTACCTTCCTAGGGGCACTCTCATAATACAGACATTCTTCTAGAGAGAATGTCTTAGTCTAAACGCGTAACTCAAATGGTGGGTATCTTAGGCATCACTCATTCATTCACTCATTCATTCATTCATTCAATCAGTTAGTCAGTCAACCCACACCAAGGAAAGTCTTCCTATGTGTCAGGCATCGTGGTAGCACTGGAGATGCAATGGTGAATAAGACGAACACATGTCTTTCCCCTCTGAGACCTTATATTCCAATGACAGGTTATTCATGGAAATGTTTGAGGTCCTGCATATTAAACAGGCTTTGACTTCAACAGCCTGGGTACCCTTAGCCTCAGAGTTTCTGTTAACCTGGAGAGTAAAGAATTAGATCTAACGTGAAGAGGCAATTCCACTTCATGTTTTTTTAAAGCTGGAGATGGGGAAGTTCTAAGGGTGATGAAGTGCCACCAGCAAGGGGCTGGGCCTATCCATCACTCTTCTGGAAGCGGGGAGCCTCACCTGAAATTCCACCTAAATCAGTGCGTACAGGTAACCAGATCATCAAAGGTAGAGGACCCTTGTGTGATCAAAGCACGTGGTCTCCAGATGGCAGGATGGGAGTCCCCGGGGTGATCAAGAGCTCACCTGGTTACTTGTTGGACGTTCGCACTTCTGTCATTTCTCCACAACTCTCCGGAAACTTTGCCCCGTGGCTCAGCTTTCAGAGATGGGCTGGACCGCCCTGGGGAGGCTGCCCCACTTTTGCAGAAACTGGGGTAACCAGTGTTTCTTAGAGACCCCCTCAGTATCCCAAAGACTGGGGCTCATTTCCCCAAGAAGAAACTTTTTCAGACAATTCAGCCTCCTAGGAAATCTTTCTAGAAGAAGCAGAGACAGCAATGCCCCCATGGCCTTTTAATCTTGGGCAATTCTTCTGTCTTGAATGTCACCCCCTGAGCTTTTAAAAACCCATTATGTGGTGCGAGTGGGCCCACTGGGCCCTGCCTCACCAGGCACAGGTGACGCTGTCCCAACCCCTCACCTGCAAATCCTCCCCCGACCCTTCCCGGCTCCAGGAGCCTCCTGCGTGTCCCCCAAGAAGCCTGCCTGGCCTCTGGGCTAGGAAAGCTCTGTCTACTCCCTCCCTTCCTCCTGATCTGGCAGGAGGCATGGAAACTTTCGTGGAAAGCACTTGTGCTGACGAATGCTCCCAAGTCAGGACTTTGACTCCAGCCCTGACCGGGCCAGGGACTCAGGGATGTGGAGCGGGGCCTCTCCTTCAGGGGCTCAGGACCTCCTGCCTGTTCCCCGCCTTGCTGTCTCTGCCGCCGACCATCACTCCTTGGCTCTCCGGTGACACCAAGTGACTGCTCCACCACCAGAGAAGTAACTGTCTTCCACACTTTCTCTCTTTTTTTGTCCTCCCTGCCCCACCGTCTCCTCCTGCCCTTTATTGTATATTTTTCTTCCCCCACCGCCTTTCCAGTGCCCATCTGTGTAGTCTGCATGGAGCTCTGCGGAGTTGAAGGTCTAGAGCCTTTTGCTGTTTTGTTTAAGACCTGGTTATGGTTGTGGGATTTTTTTTTTTTTTTTTTTTTTTTTTTTTGTCAGCTGCCTGTTATATCAATCACGGAGTCGGGATCTATTTATAGGTTGGGAGTACTGTGTCCTTAGTCACAAAGAGACACAGACAGGGGACTGTCAGCTGGTGCCGGAGGAGCTGAGCAACAAGCCATCAGCAACTGGAAACAGCTGAGGGAGAGACCCTTCCCTGCCAGCCCTGTCCCCTCCCCAGCCCCAAGCATGTAAGTACCAGACTTCTCCCTCCCCTCTGCCCCAGACTCTGCCCTGGACCTTCCTGTCCTTTTTCCCACACACCCCCCCTTCTCTCGTTCTCTCTCCCTCTCTCTTTTTAATGGATAAAAATATCTCCGCATGCCTGCTCTTTCATCCTGGGTTTCGGCACCATTGAGCATCTCTGGGTGGCCCAGAGGAAAATGTTGCCTCTCACAGACTGTCCTGGGAAGGTCAGAGGGACCCGGAATGGCTGGGTGGGACAGTTATACAAACTCATTTAGAATCAGTACGTTCTCTTTTATTTTTGTTTTCACTGAGAAAAAGTTAGTAAATCAAAAGGGCAAGGGAAAGTTTACATGCGACTCAGCGGGTGGTTGTCTCCCAGCATAAAAACTTTTATTTGCTGGCAGCTCCGGCACAGGGTGAGCTGGGAAGGTTCCAGAGGGAAGACCCATTTCACACAGGACAGGTGATGATGGAGGGCTGCCGGCAGGTTCGGGCTGAGCCCAAGAGCTTCCAGGTTCAGGGGGAGTCTTGACAGTCCCAATGGCCAGCTTCTCTATAGCACCTTAAAGGAAAATGACTTTTTTTTTTGCTGCACAGGGCGAGTTTGCTTTGAGAATTAGGGATGAGAGCTGACAATTTGTCTGGCCTTCCGGGCTTTCGTTGGCTCACTGATTTGGTGTGTTTTCTTCATCCTGAAAGGGGAACTTGGGCGGAGGGCAGCTGGGGAGGAAGAATGTCTGAAAGGACAGAAGCCAGGTGTGGAGTGCCATGGAGCCCTTGCTCTGCATCCTTCCCGAAGGAAGAAACTTAATATCACGATCCTTGTCAAAGCCATGCTTGTTTCAGACACTCAGAGCACGGGCTCTGTGAGCACACTGGAGGCTCCTAGAGATGGCAGTCCCCAGGCATTGTCCACTGGTCCACACAGCTAACATGCCACCAGCTTCCTGTGGAACATTTGGGACTTTAGTTTCTGGAAAATGCACCAGTGTTAACTAAAAATGCTACACTTGGGGAGATTTGCTATATATTATTTACGAAGAAATAGTAGTACTATTTAGTAAATAATAAATTTAGTGAAATTTAATTTACTAAATTTTGAAAAAGAATGCGATGATGCTTAAGGTATATGATATACAACTTTTAAAATGCATCTCTTTTTACGAGTCGAATAATCCCTGAGTTTCTGTTTACTAAAACAATGCTTACCATATACTGTATTGCTAAGCACCACTTCTTGGCTTGTTTGGGAAAACAGTATCCTAACAAAACAATCTTCCCAGCAATTTAAAAGCAGTAAACAAAGCAGACATGTCTGGCTTGCTTTTGATTAAAAACAAAATTGTTTTAGCAGCAAATCTAACGATGAAAGTTAAATAACATGGACACACACATATATTTAGAGAGGCAGTTTGGTCTCATTTTTATTTTGACCTTTATGAAACTTTCGCTTTCCTTCTCTTGGGTCTTTATTTTTACCAGTATTTATTTAAGGTTATTAATGCCTTTAATCCATTCATTCATTATTTTGGAGGACAGAATGGGGATCAGGAAGGAACAAGAGATTAGAAAGTACACTTCATATGTTCACTATAGTCATTGGTAGAGAAATTAGAATACGGAGTTTGGTGTAAAATCGGGGGAAATGTCACTATTTCAAACCTACTAGGGAAAGTAAAGTCCCAGAAATTGAGAGGAAAAAAAAAAAAAACAGGAATTGAGCATATTATATACATAGCATTATTATTTTCTCTATTCCAAGGACTCTGATTTAATAAACATATCCTGCAAAGGTTTCCCACAATAATACTGCAGTGGGATTTGGTGGGTGATCATTAATTAAAGCTCAAGTGAATCAAAGGATTGAGACCTTGCATTCAGAAATCTCAGCAGTCAGCTGTTGGCAAAATTGAACTGTTATGACTTTCTGATCTCAATGGCTTTTTAGGAAAAGTGTGACATTTTAAAAACCTTTTCATACAAGAGCAAACTGTTCCCTCCCCTTCTCAACATGCACCCTGGAGCCTGCTGGCCGGTGATTAAATGCACTGGGAGAGAGTCCCGAATTTCTGAGCAAGTCCTATGTTCTCATTAGCGTTAACAGTTGAGAGGGAAGAATATTTGTTGGCACATTTAGACAAGAACTGCTCCTTCCTTTGGCCACCTGTGGCTGCTTTTAGGTGGGATGGGGGCTTGTTTGGCAGTGTGATGGAAGGCCTGGCTTTCGTCCTCAAGTTCAGGATGTGGCTTTTCCCCTTTGGGCTTATTTATAGCGATGCAGTTGGGGAAACTTCAATGTATTTGCATAAGGCAGCCTCTGATTACTTAGTTTCTGCTTCAATAACGATTCATTTTATGTGGACCAAGCTGTCGTCAATCTCATTTTTTCCCCAAACTGATTGCTTACATGCAATTGGTCACAGGGCTGTCTGTGACTTCAAGTCTGTAAAATCTCACCCATTCTACCCTCATCTTTGTTTATTTCTTTGATGTAAAGTTGCAGTTGCCTGTGTACATGCTGTCGTTTTATGTGTTCCCCCTCCTCCCTTAAGCTTGTGGAAACCCAGCCCTGACCTCCTCCCAAATTGGGGACAGTGGGGCCAAGGAGCAGGTGCTTTGGACGCAGCAGGCTCAGGTACAGGACCATCAATCTCGAGGAAGAAGGAATCGCAAATACCTGGAAAGCGCTCCCCTCATTCAAACAATTTTCCAGAGCTGAGGTCTCTCCAAATATCCCACAAATTAAAAAATGGCAGCTGGCAGGATTTTTCAACCACAGGCCATGTACAACTCTTTCTCCCCATCACTTCACCTCTACACTGTATCTGTCCATCTTTTTCTTATCTCTACTTTTACATTTCATTATCTTCCTGCGCGCTGTCGCTCTCTCTCCCTCCCTCCTCCTTTTCCTCCCCCCTCTCGCCTTCCCTGAAAAACACATTTCTATCTGGCACAGAAAATAAACTCAGATTGTGGGTAGTTATGTTAATCTAATTCAATCCTCAGCGGGTTAAGAGTGAAATTCTAATCGTGGAGCTGTTGAGGGCTTTTTTGTTAATGGCTTGGGGATTACATTGAGTTAAAGGCTCATTTCCTAATCAAACAGAGAGGGAGAGAGTGACTCCGAATATTTATGAGTCTCCCAGTGAGAGTTTAAACATTCAACTCCAAAAGCAGGGTTTCTGCAGGAGGAAAGAGTTAAAGCCCCTCAGGGCTGCTGGGGGAAAAAATTAAACCGGTTAAGCCATCAGCACTTTCAGGCTGCTGTACAACTTGGGCAGAGTGGAAGGCGGAGGGGAGAGAGGGGAATCATTTCACGATTGAAGCTGGAAACTGTGACAGAAGCGCCGAAAAAAAGTCCCCCCGTAACAGACACGGATCCTGGGTTCACCAAGGGCCTGGAGGGCCTGTGTGCCTTCAACTCCCCCAGTCAATTCTCCTCCAGTCCGGAGGTGAGCTTGTGGAGACAGGAGAATGGCTCAATCTACCAGCAGCGAGAGAGTTCCCCCAGCTGCCTGGTGAAGCTGGCGGGCAGGAGTCTCCCCCACTTCCGTCCTGTCTCTGAAATGCTGAGGGCTGGCTTCCCCTTCTAGAGCAAGTTCACATCCCCACAAGCTCCCCCTTTGCTATGTCATCGGTCTGGGTCCCTCGGTCCCTTGGCTTCGCTCTCTGCACACCAGGACCTCAAAGCCCATCTGGATGGCTGTGCCCAGGAGAAAGCAGGTGGAGAACACCCATCTCCAGCCAGAGAAGGCATGGAGCAACTTGACCAAGGTCAAGCAAAGTCAAGGCCAATCTGAGGTCAGGAGTCTTAAGTTCTGCACAAGCGATAGAGGAGAGGGGAGATTCAGAGCCATAAGGCTGCCAAAAACGTGCCCTGGCTCCCCCAGAGTGCAGTTTCCTTCCCCAGCTTCGGGAAAAAGGGCAGGAATCCCTTATACAGGAGGATTCTGACTGCTCTGTGGACACTTGGCCTCTTTTCTCCACCAGCCAAGTGAGCAGTTTCTAGTCCTTTCGCTTGGGTCTTTTTTCCTGCTCCACAAGGTCAGTTGGCAGAGGCTCTGGAAGCCACCTTTCTGTCCACAGGGTCCTTTTGTTCCCCTCCAACCTGGGCACTGATCTTTCTCTTAGTGCTTCATGCTCAGGGGCCGTGAGGCCTCTTGTATTTGCCCTTTCTCGAGTCAGGGTGGCGTTTGTAACTTGTCTACACCAGCTCTTCTGCCTTGCTTACCTGGTTGGCATCTTCCTCTTCTTGGGGCCCCAGCTGATGTCCCTCCATCATCTCATTCACCCCTATGGGGCGATTGCCCCCATGGGTCTCCCTCACTGTACCAGGAACCCCCAACTGCAGGGGCTACGTGACATTCCCCTTTGTAAGCCTAGCTCATCCTTGCTCATTCCTGTCCTCCTGCCCTGACAGGTGCCTCCTGCGGACAGCACGGAGCTGTGGTTAAGAGCGTACACTCTGAGTCAGAGAGCCAGAGTTCAAGTTCCAGCATCACCTTTTCTCAGCTGTGAGACTTGAGCTCTTAATCTCTTAAGGTCTCGATTTTCTCATCTGTTAAGTGGGGATATATAGAGCCTACCTCATAGGGTTGTCGGGGAGATGAAATGCATGTGAAGTGTTAGCCCTTTGCCCTATTAATAAGTCTTAGCCCTTTTATTTGCTCAGTACAGAGCAGTCACTTCTGCACACATCATGTCACACCACTAAAAACAGGTCCCTATGCCTCCCACTAAGGGGCTATATCCTAGTCAGCTTGGACTGCCATGACAAAATCCCACAGACTGGTGGCTTAAGCAACAGAAATTAATTTTCTCACAGTTCTGGAGGCTGGTCCAAGATCAGGGTACCAGCATGGTTGGGTTCCAGTGAGGAACCTCCTCTTTGTAGGCCATCTTCTCATTGTGTCCTCACATGGAGGAAAGAGTGAGAGCTCTGGTTTCTTCCTCTTCTTAAAAGGACATTAATCCCATCATGGGGGCTTCACCCTCATGACCTCATCTAAACCTAATTACCTCCCAAAGATCTCACCTCCAAATACCATCACATGGGGGATTAGGGCTGCAACACACGAGTTTGGGTGGGGACACAAACATTCAGTACATAACAGGTTATTTTCCCTGAATTTTGGTGAGCAGAGTCCTGTGTCAGCAAGACTTCCAGCTTCATCCTCCAATGGGCGATTCCAAATGGAAATCAGAGTTCAAGGCATATTGGGAACATCCTCCCTGCAACCTAAAAGGAACTTGGGGTTTTAAACCACTCTGGGAGAGCAGAGGATGTGAGCTGGGCTTCAGGCAGCAATCCTAAGTCAGGGGAAGAAGGCTTGACTCTTTTCTGCTCTGCAGAAACGGAGTTTGGTGAACTCTCTTGGCCTCACTCACATTCCAACGAACAGCTTTGATCTTGGGTCTCTGAGTCATCCTGCACCCCTCTCTGGCCTACATTCTCAGATGGCAGTTCAGGCTCTACCCTCACAGTAGGCCAGGCCAGTCCTGGCTGTCAGGCCCACCGGGCTGTGTTTTCAAGGCAGCAGGTGCCTGCTAGAGTCCTCTCTCTCAACGGGGTCACTTGACCAATGAATCCAAGAGCCACACGGGTGTCATCAGAGTTCCTGCCAGAGGTGTGCTCCCCTGGGCTGCCTGCAGTGCCGATGTCCTTGACCCTCCCCGTGTGTCTTTGTAGAGACTCTACGCAGCAAGGTAGTGAACCCCCCTCCTTTTCTGCCCCCACTGATCAGGGGATCGGAGTATGTATGCAGCACCGCCCAAACTTACAAAATGCCCCATGTTCCTCTCCCCGCCTCCTCTCTGCTCTCCCTCCTAGAGCTGGAGATGACAGTACTAAACACTTGAATTGTCACCGCCTCCCTTTTGCCTCCTTGCTCTTCAGCTTTGGATGCCCCAGTGCCAAGCGCAATGCCTGGCATACAGTATGTGTCCGATAACCGCACGCGAAGTGAATTGCATGGAGCCTCTCCTCTCAAGGGGGCACTCCCAACCCATTAATTGTAGGGAGGGGGCAGTGATTTGAAGTTATGAATGTCCAGCTGCCTTAACTACATCAGCTCGTGACCCGTTGACCATGGTCGTTGCCCCTACCCTTCTCTGTCCCTCCTGTCTTCACACTCCTCCATCCAGGAAAAAAAAAAGAATGAGGTGTGTCTTTTATGCTCATGTGGTCAAACCTTCCCCGGAATTTTATGCTGTTCAGTAAGGAAGCTTTGTCTAAGTTGATGTCAGATTTAATTGCTAAACTGTTACCTCTCCTGTGATGCTTTCCCTCATCTGTCACGCCCTCCCCTCTCCCCTCTCCCCTCTCCGGGCTGTACCTGCTTCCTCTGCCTGTTCTCACTCTGGGGTCCACATCCTCCTCCTTTGCTTTAATCACGCTGGTCCCGGTTGGTGCACATGAGAGGGAGACCCTCCTTCTGAAGTGCTCCAGAGTGTCTGCTGCCATTAGCACAGACAAGGCTTTTGAAAGGTGGCAACTTGGGAACATCATCTTAGGCACTGGATTCTTCCCAGCACAGCATTTCTGCTCTTTGGGAAGTCAGGGGAGAAAAGCTCAGGCTGCAGAAGGTTAAATGAGAGCAGTGAAAAATCTAGGCATCTCTTGGGGACTGGTCGCTGGCTGAGACAATTGATTAGCTTGGCTTAGTGATCTTTCTAGCAATATTCAGGAGTGAAATTATTGCTGATTAGACCGTGTGTGTGTGTGTGTGTGTGTGTGTGTGTTAGGGCTCACAGCAGTGAGGAGGGTAGGATAAGATCTCAGAAAGCAATGTTATGGATTGTTTGCTCCTAAATCAGTCTTAGGAAGAGACCTATCACCCCACGTGTGTCTGCAGTTATATTAGAACTCTGTGTGGGTACGAGTCAGCTGGAGGGGCAGGATGAATTGTGCACAGAATCTCCCTGGCCATTTCCTTTTCGACTCCCTGTGACGTTAGAATTATTCTGAAATAAAAAGTTAAAAACGGGGAATTCCCTGGCGGTCCGGTGGTTAGGACTCCACGCTTCCACTGCCAGGCACCCAGGTTCGATCCTTGGTTGGGGAACTAAGATCCTGCAAACCGCGAGGTGCGGCCAAAAAAAAAAAAAATTAAAGACCGAAGTCAACTGGAGGGAAGCCCACTGTTGAGGGCTGCTTCTATCTGTGGCTCTAGTGGATGGAGGGCCAGCCGGGTACCCCGGGCAGAGGCAGGTGCCAGGCGGGTTCAGTCCAGTTCACTCCCAGATCAGTGATAATTGAGATATACAGGCTCTCAGGGCCTCAGTTCCCTGCATCATAACATGAGGGATTGGACGAGATCTCTTACGCCCTCCAGCTCTAAAAGTTTACATTTTAGAACTGTTCATGGTGGACCTGGTTCATGGTGGACCTGGTTCATGGTACTCCTGACATAACAAATAACTGCAGCTCAGACCGCCTGTGTCCCTTCTTTTTTATTTTTATTTATTTTATTTATTTATTTTTGGATGCATTGGGTCTTTGTTGCTGTGTGTGGGCTTTCTCTAGTTGCGGCGAGCAGGGGCTTCTCTTGTTGCGGAGCACAGGCTCTAGGCGTGCGGACTTCAGTAGTTGTGGCACACAGGCTCAGTAGTTGTGGCTCGCGGGCTCTAGAGCGCAGGCTCAGTAGTTGTGGTGCATGGGCTTAGTTGCTCCGCGGCATGTGGTATCTTCCTGGACCAGGGCTTGAACCCGTGTCCCCTGAATTGACAGGCAGATTCTTAACCACTGCACCACCAGGAAAGCCCCTGCCTGTGTCCCTTTAATGCAAAACCTTGGGCCCAGACTTGGCTTTGGGGGGCTCTGTGCCTTTACCAACTCAGTCAGTCCCTATTATCTATCATCTTTTTCAGCCTGTCCTCTATCCTCACCTCCCTCTGTCTGTGAGTACACCTGGGCGATGAGTGGAAAACTGGTCAGGCCGCCTTTTTCAAAAACAAATATTGTATAAACTCTGCATTTTTAATTTTGTTTTCAGTTGGTGGCGACCATGGTTTTATATCTCTGTGGTCCTAATATTCCTCCCTCACAATCCGCCCCAGAAGTTGCATCCGGGCCTCTAGGTGTCTGGAGAAGCCCCAGCGGCAGGGCACCTGCTGCTCCTCGGGGTTTGCTCAAACCCTTAGGTGGGAGCACAGTTGGGATTTGGGAAGAGAGTTACCAAACAGGGTGACCTTGGCAAGTCCTTAACCTCACCCTACGTTCATTTCTTCACCAGCAAAAGGGGCTGAAACCTGCTCTGAGTGCCTCATGAGATTGGCGTGAAGCTAAAATAAGAATCAGAGGGCAAACGTTCCTTGAGAAAGGGCAGTGCTTACCTATTTCCGACTAACTTATTCTCCTGCACGGTGACTCCGTGCAGTGGTTGGGTGGTGACGAAACGAGCGTTAGAACCATGCTGCCGGACCCATGTCCTCTTGTACTAGCTGTGACCTTGGACAGGTTGCCCACCCTGTCCACTCCACGCTCAGTTTCCTCATCTGTATAATGGGCATGGTAAGAGCATCTCCCTCGTGGAGTTGTTGTGAAGATTAAAGGAGACCCGCGTAAAGGCCCTTGAACAGTACCTGCTAGATAACAAATTCGGAAAGCCATTGTTGAAGATGATGACATCTTGGCTGTTGTCATCATTTTCTAGGGTCCCATGCCAAAAAGGCCAAGAAGCAGGAAACGTTCACAGTTTCCCTACATTCTTCCCAAAGCCCCCCTGGGTAACTTACAAATGCAGCAGAAGGTGCTACTCTAGAGGTGATTTAAAGACATACCGGGTCCTCTGCAATTCCCTGCACTTCCATATCCAATAACCAAGTGGGCGTTGTCCCAGTGCCTGCCGGGCTTTGGGGTGATCTGCCCAAGCCTGTCATCTGTCATGGAAATCTGTTCTCCATGGCCTAGCGTACATGGCTGCTGAAGTCCAGGTGTGAGGTTGGAAATGGTTTAGATGGGTTGTCCTGTGTGTCCATAAGTGCAGTGAAGTCACTAGAGTGTGTTTCCTGCACAGGGCCAATTCCTTCTCCTGTACAACGTAACGGAGTGGGGATTGCTTATTTTCCATATATTTGATGGTGCATATTCAGGGAGTGCTTAGCAAGGAAAGAAAAATGGGAATAGGTAAGAGCAACTTCTGATGTCTCCAAGGGGACCCGATTTGTACATTTCAAGGGACGTGTAGAACCAACGTCACCTTCTTAGGGGAAAATTCCAGATTCAGACTTGGGACCAGCCTGTGTGTTTGTGCACACGTGTTCATGTTAAGGGTATCGTGGTCAGTCATCCCGGACTCTCTTCTTTCCCCATCTCAGGCTGAGAGTAATCTTGAAGGAACATGTAATTACTGTTTACTCTAGGGCACTCAGTTGGGAACACCCTCATGTAATAATGACTCTTGAGTTAATTCTGCCTTCAGATGCCCATCTGCTGCTGCTCCTTTGGAAGTCAGTGGGAGCCGAGCACCACATGGAAAAAAGGTCATGTGACGGATATTAGTCCCTGCAAGGTCAAGGTTTACTCTTGGGCAACAGAAGTAGTGTGGTGGCATCTTTCTCATGCAGAACCTTCACGCAGATCTCTGCCCTTAATAGAAGCTTCGAAGCAGAACCAACCATTAATCGAATGAGCAGTCTTGGTGGATTTGAAGTCAGCAGCACTGATAAAGGAAAGGCATTCGGAAGAATTCTAGAGATAGGATTGTAGCATTTATTTAAAGTTTTAAAACATGCGAAGATGCTGTGCATCGCCGTTTTGAGGGAGGGGGTGAATTTGCCTGATCATTGAAGGTGGGGAAGGGGGCAGAGGGAAGGCAGGTGGGTGCATTATAATGAAACCTGCAGAATTTATTTGCTAAAAATATCTGATATATTACTTTGAAATATGACACTCTACTGACGCGCTTGGACACTGTTGTGGAGGCCACCAAACTGCTTACGGAAATAAAACTGATTTGTTTGGCAGTATATGGAGTGAGGCTTTAGATTCGTTTCCAGGTGCCCGTACTGCTCCTAGCTCTGCCACTGTCTGATGACTTTGTACCAGCGACTTGATTTCTCTCTGCCTCTGTTTCTTTATGTGTAAGAGGAATTGGTGGACTAGGTAACTTCCAAGTGCTCCTCTGGGTGCAGCTCTGAGCCTCCCCAGTGCCCCACCTAAACAGGGATCATCTTGAACCACAGCTGTTTGTGTGGTGGTTTCTCCTCCAGAATTAAAGCTCCAAGGGCAGGGACTGGTGGTCCGATTACCCAGCACAGTGCCTGGACATGACAGGCACCCAACTTGCCTTTGAAGGTACTAATGAAAGAACTGACACGAGTAAATGCCAACTCCCAAACCCGGTATCAACTTGGCTGTTTCCAGAAATGCCACAGGCCTGGCTGATGGTTCTTAATGGCTTGAATTTCCACCCTCTGTGTCCTCCCTCATTGGTCAGGGGTGGTGGTTTGTGCCTCCATAGTGTGAACTGGAAAATCTTTTAGCAGCATGTAAATTGAGCTGTCTAAAACCAACCCGCTGAAAACACCTTTTAGGAATGACATGATTTCCCAACTGCCATACCTACTTCTTTGTATGACCATTCTGCTGTCTGTTTCTGTTCTTTTTTCCCCTCTCTCCATCATACTCTATTAATTTGAAAATATTACATTTGGAGACTTGCTAAATAAAGAGACCTCAGAGCACAAAATATCCCTTATCCATTTTCTGGGTCCCTATGTGCTTCCTTATAAAGATTTTTTTCTTATTTTTTTACTAAATGGCCTTAATTTTATCACTAATCTCTGTGTGACAATTCTTTTACTGTCTAACAATTCTTTTCCTGTCTTAACTTATTTCTAAAATATTCTCCCACAAGAGTCCCCAACTCTACTCTTATTGATCCCTTGTGCCCCTTTCACTTCTGTCTTTGCTGTTTCATAAAACTTATAAAGTGATTCCTTTATAAGTTGGACCCTTGATCTCAGTCCTTTCTGAGTCCTCCACCAAAATATCCCAGGAGGACGGTTCTGACAATTGGACTTTCACAGTTCAGGTGGTCTTGGGTCGCTGTCATTTCCATACTGAGCCTGGGGACGTGCTTTGTTGTCTTTCCCCTAAAACTCATATTTTCTTTAACCAGCAGTTTTCCCATTGCAGATGAACCAGATTACGAATTTAAAGCCTTAAAAAAATCTTCAGCATCCCTCTTTTGCGCCATATTGTGAAGGATTCCACTTTTTTTCCTTCTCACCACATGCCAACAATACCATTACCTGGTACCTAAGCATGACATTTCCTTGAGACATTTCTTTACAGTTTCCTTATGTTGTTGCTTACTGCTTGCTTTGTTTCTTGGCTTTTTCATGTGTCCCACCTCTGCAACTACTCTTCAGAGTATGGGAGAAGAAAAGAGGCATTTATCAAGGGCCCATTATATGTTGGAAACTTTACATAGTTTATCTTACTTGGCCCCTGTAACGACTGAAAGATGTAAGTATTATTATTATTCCTGTTTTACAGAACAGGGGTCAGAGGCACTGAGGACCTTGCTTAAGGTCACCCAGGTAGGAAGCTCTATGGTCTGACATCACCCTCCACAGTATACCGCAGGGCTAAGTGCAAGCAGGCAACCGATGAAAACCACGCCAGTACCCTTTGGTATCATTTACATCAACATTGAATTTGTTCCAACATTTGCAAAGTTTTAGTGTTTTTATTTATTTTCTCGAAAAGTGTTATATGTGCCCCTTAACGGACTTGTCAAGAGATCCTACAATTCTAGCTTTTCTTCCCCAAGTCCCTGCATCCTTGGAAATAGTACAGCACAGATGCTTCCATCAAGGGAGTCCTCTGTTAATCACCCTTAGCTCTCCTTTGCCACTACTAACAAACAGTCTTTCCCCGACATCAATTTTTTAAACCTCTCCAGAGGAACTGGGAACCCTATTGGTAATAGGTGGACCTAACCTGTGGCTAAAATGGGTAGACTTTAAAAGCTCCCATGATGCAGGGTTCCTATTTCAGAAAGCACGTTCCTGTTCCTCCTGCTTTATTCCGACTGTTCCTTGCCTGCTCCCCCATCACCTGTCCCACTTCTGCCTTTATATCCTCCCTCCAATTAGCCCGTAGACAGTGTTTTCATTCGCTTTACGTTTCCTGTTTTGTCTTTTCCCCCACCTTCCTCTAACCACACGTCATCTGTCTTGACTTTGTCTGCTGAGAGCTACATTTACTTTGTAAACCTGACACTGGTGCTGTACCCCTCTCCCGCCATCAATATCATCCTGACTAGGATGTTGTGTGTCCTTCCCTCTTGTGTGAGCTACACCAACCATAATCCACCACACTTTTTTTTTTTTTTTGAGGGAGTGAGGTGAGGGAGGAGGGGTCTCTCGCCAATGCCAACGCCACAGCCTTGGATGGCTGGACTTGCTGCCTAGTCTCCTGTGGTCTTTAGTTCCTCTTTATCTGCCCACCTTGGCTCTTGGGTTGCCAATCACATTCCAGAGCAGAGTTATAATAAATCCCCTCCTTAGATGGAGTCCAGCATGCGCTCACTGTTTAGGACAAAGAGTTTATCGTCTTCCTGTCTGTGACCTTCCGTGGGTACAGGTTCATCAGGTTTCCGCCTTTCCTCTGGCTTCCCTTTCTCTTAAGGGGCCCTCACAGCCTACAGTCCGCCTCCTGAATACAGTGGGTAGGGGGCGATGGTGCTCACTTGTCTGGCCTTTGCAATGAAATGCTAATGGATGTTTGACAGTCACTGCTATGATTTCCAGTGTTTCATGTTTCCCCCTTGTCCCCAAGCCACAGTGTCACATTGAGAAACTATGTGAGATCATTGAAGTTGTTTAGACAGTCAGCGGAGAACTTTTCTGTCTCTGAACTACTCGCTTGCCTTGGAGACTTTGTTTCCTGCCTTGTCTGAGGTTCTTAGGGTCTCTAATCCTCCATCTCTCTTTTTGTAGGGAGAATATGAAAGTTCTTCTGTGTGTGTTCGGCAGGTGGGGGTGGCGGCAGCATGTTTGATGTGACTGTCGTTGCTCTTGGTGGAGCCCACTGGGTCCTCAGCTGCGTGGGACAGGGTATTAGTGTGAACTGCAGGACCTGTTGGTTTCCTGAGTCGTAGCCTTAACCCAGGCTCTGCTTCCCCAGATAACAGTGACCCAGAGGAGACCGATAGTATTCTCTCCTACTTCTGGGGCCTTTGCAGATCCAAGGCCAGCATCTTCCCCAGGTTGGGTGAGTCTGCTGCTTAGTTGTTGCCTCTTCATCCGATGGGTGTGCAAGTGTCTCTGCTTCGCCGTTTTGGCATTTACCTTGCTTGGGGTTCCACCATCACCTTGGCAGTTTGGGGAAGACTCCTGAGAGATGGGGAGGAGAGTGTCTTTGGTCAGTGTCCCTAGAAGCAGAGCCTGAAATGGAAATTCTGGGCGAGAGATGTATTGAGGGAGTGCTGTCTGGAGACACCTGTAGGGGAGTGAGGAAAGAGAGAGAGGGGAGGGGAGGAAGCTGAGTAAGTGCGTGGATTCAGCTGAGGTCCAGCTTCAGCCTGATCCCGCGGGGCGCTCTGGAGCGTGAATTATACCACAGACTTGTGCCACCTTGAGGCAAGCATACTGGCCAGGTGCACCTCCATGTCAATCAGGCATTGGTTGGGAACTGCCCTGAGGTGAGTCAGTAACCTCCCAGACCCTTCTGGACCAAGGGGGCAACATTGGTCAAGGGCGATTCTCAGGAGAAGGCTGCAGCCCTTAGCATCTTGAGACGGCTGTACGGGGGGTGTGGGGGGCAAAGGGATCTGAGCAGAGCCACAACAGCATCTGCTACAGACAGACTGTCCGAGTGTGTCTCCCCACCTCCACTTGGAATTTGACGGTGGGCTTCCATCACTCTCCAACATGAGCCCAGGGAAGAGCCATTATAAAGCACCTGGGTGTTGAAGATGGCAGGGCACAAAGACAAGGACTCTGAATATGCCAATGCCCGGAGCTGCGTTCCACTTCTCTCCCTGCTGGTTGTGCTCACGAAAGGCAGAGGAAGAGAGAATCACTCACCACCTCACGCTTTCACTCTGTGGGAGCCGGAAACAGAGTAAGAAATAGCCTCTTCCTCTTGCACAGAGGATGGCTTCCCTCTAGGTCCCTTTGGTGGAATTAAGAGCCTCCCTACAGGAGAAACTTTTGGCCTTTGATTTGCCTAGAGCCAAAGGAAAGGATGGGGTATGTAGGCATTACCTGTTACCAAGCAGCCCTTTACGGTAAGTCCCCTACGTACGAACAAGTTCGGTCCGAGAGCGTGTTCGTAAGTCCAATTTGTTCATAAGTCCAACAAAGTTAGCCTAGGTACCCAGCTAACACAATCGGCTATATAGTACTGTACTGTAATAGGCTTCTAATTCTTTTCACACAAATAATACATAAAAACAAACACACACAGAAAATAAAGCAAACATTTTTAATCTCACAGTACAGTACCTTGAAAAGTACAGTAGTACCAGCTACATCACCGCTGCTTTTATGTTGCTTCCGGACAGCCTGGGCTTGAGATAAAGATACTGTACTACTATACTCTATACAGTACTGTAAAGTACACAAAAGCACAGCCACTACTAGAGGATGCACGCACATGACAATATACGCCAGACACGTGAACTAACTCATGAGATTGGACGTGCGAACGCACGTTCTCATCTTTGAAAGTTCGAAACTTAAAGGTTCGCATGTAGGGGACTTACTGTGTTATAAATGGCCACGTGCCTGCCTGGCTCCGTGTGGAGAAAATACCGAAAGATCAGTTCTTGGATTTTTTTTTTTTTTTTTTTTGAGTTTGAAATTAGTTGGGAGGGGGGGAGGCGGAGCTGCGAGGAGGGACGGATCACCTGCATACCTGTACTTGGTTGTAACTCATCTAGCTGCCTCAGGCCCAGGGATGTGTGTAAGGAAAGCAAGTAGCTGCGGGAGGAAACCACGAGTGCTGAAGGACCATGCTTAGAGTACGCAGCCAGGGTCCTTGTGTGTTATTGCATCTGATGGCCACAGCAAACCCTGAAGGACTTGTTATCTCCAATTTACAGCTGAAGGAACAGAGGCTCTCACATCAGCCTACCTGTGAGCACTGCAGACCTATGAATGGTAAAGATGAGTTTCAAATCAAGCCTGGTTCCCTCTCTAGTCCGTGTTACCCCATCCCTAAACCAGGAGGGCTTGGGTACCCGATTCTGGGAACACTGTGGTCAGGCCCCTGAGGGTATGCTGGCCCAGCGACTCCAGGTTGCCCAGTTCATCCCAGTCCCCAAGGGCTTGATGCTTCTCCCTCTTGAGCTCCTCTGCCCCTCTCAATCCCCTCCTCTCATCCACCTGCCGTCATGCACACCCATAGTGCACCCTCCCCCCGAGCCCTATGCCAAACCACATTTTCTCTGTGATATTTTAAGATGTCTCCTCCCCGGAGCCGCCCTAGTGATATAAAGCCCAGTAAAGTACCCCCATTCCGCATGTCCAGCACCCATCGCTGATTCCCACAAGGTGTCTGTGCACCCGGAGCCCACAGATGTTCACGGCCGCACTCATGGATACAGGCGCTCATTCTGTGTGCCAGCTGCTCAGCCCTTTTGGCCACACAGCTTGCGGGATCTTAGTTCCCCGACCAGGGATTGAACCTGGGTCCTTGGCAGTGAAAGTGCCAAGTCCTAACCACTGGACCTCCAAGGAATTCTCTGCTCCGCCCTTCCTACGTACCCACTCAGAATGCCGCCCACAGGTCTGTCCCCAACACCGCTCTGTGCTCTGCATTATTTAAACAAAAAGAGAACTTCAAGACACAATGATGTCCCCATGCTGAAGGAGCCTACCTGGTGGGCCGATGCCAGCATTGGACTTAGGGCAAATCTGGGTTCCAAGTCTGGCTCTGCTGTGTCTTCAGTTCATGGTCTCAGGCAAGTTAATGTGCCTCTTTGCACTCAGTTTTCTCACATGTGCAAAGGGGTTGATCAAACCCAGTCTCATGGGGTTGGCGTGAGGGTTAAGTGAGGTGAGGCAGGAGGAAGCACGGGCTCGCGGCTGGGCTCAGGAGCTCTGCCCTCCTCACGGCTCAGTGGCTAAAGTTCACGGGCGATGAGTACCATAGGGTTTTCATGGACGCAAAGCCCCCAGGGTAGGGGCGGTTCTGATGGTAACAATATTAGTCTAATCTGAAATTCTGCCGACTCAAGAATTTGATCATAGACGTGGGAAGAGGGTAGGAATGAGGTTTGCTTTGCAAGACGTTTCCACACCATTCCTCACTCCTCCTCGACCTTTAGGACCCCATGACACATTTAAAAGGCCACACAGCTTTCGTCCCTGGCTGTGCCATGCACAGAGTGGGGAAAGAAAGCACCTTCCCGCCAGCAGCTTTTCCGAGCACCTGGCACGTTTGCTTCCCTGGGTGGAGGGAGGACTCCGGGGTGCACGGGCCACCATCTGCTGGAGCCACCGTGCCCGGGCCCAGCACCAGCCCGGCCTCCGGGACCCCAGCCCCAGCTTTTGGCAGTTGTCTGGGCTGGGGGAGCCCGGGCTGGGTGACCTCGCAGCTGTGCCTTCAGCCCATCGGGGGCTTGTGTTTCTGTGTCTCTCTGGGGCCCATCCTGGCTGCCAGGCAGAGGGCCCACTGTCCTTCAATACCAGAGGCTCTCATTGCCCGGCCTGTGCCAGCAGTTGGCAAAGGATCCTCAACCAAGAGGCCCTCTCGCGTCCGTGGCTGCCTGTCCCACCAGGGGCATAGACCCCAGGTCAGTGTGGGTCTTTACCAGCTTTTCCATTTCTCTCTGACAGGTCTGGAAACTCCTTAAAAAGTATCCATTCTCACATGAGTCAAAGGGGAAAATCGTGCAGATGGCTCTGAAAGCAGAGACACCTGATAAATTGTACTGAAAGGATATTGACACTAATCTAGGGATGGGTTTTTTCCTAACCTGACTCCATGGAAAATATATAGCTTGTGATGATGATGGAGGGAGGGGAGGAGAAGGAGAAGGAGGAAAGGGAGGGGGAGCGGGAGGGAGCAAGCACACACCATGCTTGGTGCTCTAGTCCTGTTGTTCCTTCTCATACACAGCAACCCTAGGAAGTAGGTGCTATCATTTCCCCCATTGTACAGATGAGAAAGGTGAGGTCCAGAGGAGTTAAACCATTTGTCCTAGGCCACACGGCTGCTGAATGGCAGCACAGGGATTTGAGGCTGGCCTCTCTCTAACATGTGTGCTTTCTTTTTTTTTTTTCCCCACATACTTTTATATACATTTTAATAGTTGAACCACAAGTATATATTATATATTCAAAAACTTAAAAATTTTTTTAAATTAAGCGGTTGATAGCTGTGTTGCAGTTTTCTTGCCAGATGTTTTATTGTAAAATACACATAACATAAAATGTACCATTTTTATACCATTTTTAAGTGATAAGTTCATTCATATTTTTGTGCAACTATCACCACCATCCATCTCCAGATCTCTTCTCATCTTGTAAAACTGAAACTCCGTAGCCATTAAACAATAAATTCCTATCCCCGCTTTCCCCCAGCCCCTGGCAATCATAGTTCTACTTTCTGTCTCCATGAGTTCGATGGCTTCAATTACCTCATGTAAGTGGAATCATACAGTATTTGTCTTTTTGTGACTGGCTTAGTTCACAAAGTATAACGTTCTCAAGGTTCATCCATGTTGTAGGATGCATTAGAATTTCCTTCTTTTTTAAGGCTGAATTGTATTCCATTGTACGTACATACCACTATTTGTTATCTATTCATCTGCCAACGGATGCTTAGAGGGCTTCTACGTCTTAGCTATTGTAAATAATGCTGCTATGAACAAGGATGTACCAATAACTCTTTGAGACTCTGCTTTCAGTTCTTCAGAAATTGAATTGCTGGATCCTATGGTAGTTCTATTATTAATGCTTTGAGGAACTGCCATACTGTTTTTCACAGTGGCTGAATTATATTACGTTCCCACCAACAGTCCACAAGAGTCTAATTTCTCTACATCCTCATCAACACTTGACTTTTTCTGGGTTTTTTTTTTTTTTTTTCTTGACAGTAGCCATCCTAATGGATGTGAGGTGGTATCTCATTGTGGTTTTGATTTGCATTTCCCTAATGATTCGTGATGTTGAGCATCTTTTCACATGTTTATTGGCCGTTTGTATATCTTCTGTGGAGAAATATCTATTCAAGTCCTTTGCCCATTTTTTTAGTTGGGTTGTTTGGGGCTTTTTGTTGCTGAGCTTCAGGAGTTCTGTATATATTCTGGATATTAATCCTTTATCAGATATATGATTTGCAGATGTTTTCTCCCATTCCATAGGTTGCCTTTTCACTCTGTTGATGGTGTCCTTTGATGTCTGGAAGTTTCAAATTTTTATAAATTTCAATTTGTCTATTTTTTTCTCTTGCTGCCTGTGCCTTTGGTGTCATATTCAAGAAACCATTGCCATATCTAGTTTGCCTTATGTTTTCTTCTAAGAGTTTTATAGTTTTAGGTCTTACATTTAGGTCTTTGAGTGAATTTTTGTGTATGGTGTCAGGTAAGGGCCCACCTTCATTCTTTTGCATGTGGATATCCAGTTTTCTCAGCACCATTTGTTGAAAAGACTGTTTCCCTATTGCATGGTGTTGACAACCTCATAGAAAGTCATTTGACCATATTTGCAAGGATTTATTTCTGGGAACAGTTATACTTTTAACAGCCATTCCTGCACTGCATTTCAACACTGTGCAATGCTTAGTGGAATTATGGAATATCAAAGCTGTAAGAGACCCCAAACAAGTCATGAATACTTCCGCATTCTGTAGGTGGAAAAACTGAGGCCAGTGGTCAGAGCATTCTCAGTCTAGTGCTCAGGCCAATACAGGACTCCGTGAGGGTCCTCACCTCCCGGAGTGAACTGCAGGGTTGCTGGGAGACTTTTCATGCATTTTAGCAAATGCTCCATTCTGAGGGCAAATGCACTCATGTGTTTTAGAAATCAAAATCGTAGAATGTAGAGGCGAGTGAGGAAGCATCAAGAGTTGGCCCAGCAGTGAGGTGTGCTGGATGGAAGGCCCCTGAAACTGCCCCGAGTCAGGGTCCAGGACCACCATCTTCTGGATGGCTCTGGGGATCCAGGCACAGGAGCGGCAGACAGCCTAAATAGGCTGAGTGTGTACAAATCCTGTGTTCCTCCGCGGCCCAGGCCCCACTTAGCCCCCAGCACACCTCCTAGGCTCCGCCCTCACCTCCACCTCCCTCCTGCCCTTCACTGCCCTTGAGTCCCAGTTGCTAGCTCTGTTCAAACACTCTATTTTCCTGAACACAGGCCAGGCTGAGTTGCACTCCTGTGTCCCAGCTCACACGACACATTTACAACTGTTTATGCCCTTCTCAGAGAAGCCTTCCCTCACGCCCCCTCTGGTAGAAGTCACTTCTCTGGCCCTGGTGCACCATGGACCCTGTGCCCCCTTCTCCACTCTCCCTGGAATTAGAGTGACGTGTCTTCCTGCCAGAGCTGAGATCTCTTGAAACTGTGTTGCAAATGTTCAAAAGACTGTCCTAAAGAGGTGTGTGTGTGTGCGTGTGTGTGTGCGTGCGTGTGCGCGCGTGTGTGTGCGCGTGTGTGCGTGTGTGCGTGTGTGTAACCCTCAGTGCACACAATAGCTGCTCAAAACACTTTCGTGAATCCAGTTCAGAGAGGGAGCAATGAGTGAAAGGTCCCGTTGTGAAGGGAGCTGCCGGCTCAGCGTGGGCCACGGCTGGGAGAGTGAGTCGGGGGCTCATCGCCAGGGTTTTACGGTACTCAGGCAAAAGCAATTGCGTATTTGTTTGGCCACCATGCCCCACTAACTCCAGTGTAAAATTGGATTTTCATTCTGGGAAAGGGGCCACCGATAAGCTTGTTTTCCCAGGGCCCAGGAAAGAGTGAAGAGAAGGAGACGGTTCCCAGCTGAAGAATAATCAAGTCAATTTCAGGTTTAATTTCCCTTTGACCTCATGTCCCCGACTGTCACTGCCGCCAAGCAGTGCCGGTGCCAGCAGGTCACCCCTGCGTGCCAATTCCCCATCCCTGTCCCTCTGCAGGGAGCTGGAGGCTGCGTGTGCCCCTCCACACTAGCTGGCGCAGCTGGAAACAGCTGTGCGCATCACAGACACCGCTCAGCCCAAGCCAGGCGCTGACCTGTGCAAACACAGGAGGAACTACAGCCACGCATAAACAAATTAGCATCCTTTAAAAGGTGAAAAGCTCCATAAGATGTCTGGGTTTTGTTTACGGCTTCGAGGTGGGAGTGACGGGGAGTCGGATTAAATCACTGGGGTGCGCATGCGGTGCTGGCCCTCCTGCTTCCTCTTGCCTCCCCCCACCCCTCGGGCACGCGGACACAGCCCTGCCTTAAATGGCCGCTGCGTCCGCCCTGGTCCTGCCGTTGTTCCAGCCAGCCCGGGTCCCAGCAGGTGTTCCCTAATTAGCAATCTCTTCATTTCCAATCAAAGCACAAAGCGGCCCCAAAAGCCTGTCTTTACGAGGGAGCCAGCAGCGGCTAGGGATGTGCGGGGGGATAATTGTCTTCGCCAGTGGCGGCAGTAAGCGGGTTGGCTAATTCATTATTGTAATAACTTTACTTG
>NW_020172456.1:3557011-3581246 GCF_003031525.2 Neophocaena asiaeorientalis asiaeorientalis | reverse complement strand
CGCTTCCCACGGCGGGGGAGTGACACGGTTTGTCAGTCCCCGGCAGGGCAGCAGCCACCAAGTGGCAAGGCATCCAGACTTTCCACGGCTCAGGGAGGGGCCCTGGATTCTGAAGAGGCTCTGGGCTCAGGGAAGATCACGCTCTATTACCCTCTGGGGCCTGAGGGGCTGAGGCTGGGTGGTGGGGCCCCTGGAGCCAGGCCTCTGTCTTCCCAAGGGCTGAACTCTTGGACCTTGACTGTCATCCAGCCTGGACACAGTGGCAGAGGGTGGCCGGTTAGAATGCCCCAAAGAGCTGCCTTATACTTTTGTTGGCAGAACGGTATGGATGACAACTCAAAGACCCCTCCAAGTCTGCAGGGGCCACAGAGGTGGCTGAGTGCATCCCTAAAATGAGGCTGAGGTGACCCCAGGTCGGGTTGCCCCCTTGCTCAGTCTGGTGCACTCTCCCTGACCCATTTCTCCCACAGTGAGCAGGGCCTGGGAATAAAAGTTTGGAGAGCCCCTCCCTGGCAGCCGTGGCCTGGGTAGTCAGGTGGCTTTGTGAGGGATTCAGAATTCCAGCTGAGCTTCCATCTGAAACCAAATACAGGTAGAGAGGCAGGAAGGGAGGGTGAGCCCAGTGGGGGAAACAGCATGGGCAAAGGCACAGGGGGAATCCTGGGACTGGGGGTGAAAGGCGTCAGGTCTTGTGGGAGGGGGGATGGGTGAGGGGGCGTGCTGAGGACTCCCGGGAAATTCTGGGAATGGAGGGGGAGGCCGGCCCATGGAGGGCCTGACTGGCAGCCGAGGGCTCCGTCTTCATCTCTTGTGCCCCCAAATTAACAGCACAGCAGCCCTGCTAGAGAGCCTGTGGATGGCCTTGCCCTACCCTGGAGGAGAGGTGTTAGGGTAAACCCTCAGCTTGGAACTCAAGGGAAATGGCCTGGACCGGAACAGGGACCTCCAGGGGGCCAAAGGGAGAGGGATAGGCTTTCCCAGACTCCTCCCTCTCCCCTGCAGCTGCAATCTCAAATCCGCCAGGTGGAACTTGTCAGGGGACATTAGAAATGGACCAGCCCTTGCCTGCCTACTCACTGGCCTGCCTCTGAGCTGAACGTTTCCCCTGGCTGTAGTGCCCTGTGGTGGCCACCCAGTGGCTAGGATCGTGGGCTCTGGAATCAGAAGGCCTGAGGTCACATCCTGGCTCCATCCGCTATTCACCTTTGCGTGCCTCCGTTTCCTTATCCATAAACTTGGGATGAAAGAGTCCCTATCTCATGTGAGTTAATACCTGTGAGGTTCATAGCACAGAGCTGGCTGTGGTGAGGACTTCAGCCATCTAGTGCCTGCCCTTAAAGACATAGGGGTGGGAGTAAGAGGTACAAACTACTAAGTATAAAATAAATAAGCCACAAGGATATATATTACAGCACAGGGAAGAGAGCCGATACTTCATAATAACTATAAGTGGAGTATCATCTTTAAAAATTGTGAATCGCTATGTTGTACACCTGAAACTTATTTAATATTGTAAATCAACTATAGCTCAATGGAAAAAAAAAAGACATAGGGGTGGAGAGGGGGACATGTGAGGGTCTGGGGAGGGAGCTTCATGCCCCTGCTTTCACCCAGTTTTTTTCCTTGCTTGTGAAGCGGGACAGCCGAGGCTGTACTGGGACCGTCCAAGGTCTCAGATTGAAGGATGATGGGAGGGGGTGAGAGGTGGGACGGGGGTGGAGGGGGCGCTGTTGTGCTGGGCAGTACCCGGTCCTCTTGTCCAGGGACTAGAGATGTGGGAGATCTCCACATTGACCTGGAGACGGAGGCCCAGCCTTGTTCCCTCTCAGCCCTGCCCCTGTCTCTGTGCTTCTGATGGAGAGGAGCTGCGGCGGTTCCTAGACCCTGGGGGGCAGGGGGTGAGGGGTGACTCCCTGACTGTGCTGACTGGGAGTCTCCCTGGTCCTAGACTTGGTCTGGCCCACGGAACAGAGTTTAGGAGGCCTGATGCCCAGCCCCCAGACCTCTCAATAATGGGCATTGCCTTTTTTTTTTTTTTAAATATTTATTTATTTATGGCTATGCCAGGTCTTAGTTGCAGCATGCGGGAGCTTCGTTGTGGTGTGCAGGATTTTTAGTTGCGGCGTGCAGACTTCTTAGTTATGGCATGCATGCAGGATCTAGTTCCCCGACCAGGGATTGAACCCAGGCCCCTTGCACTGGGAGCACGGGAAGTCCCTCGATGACCATTGCCTTGGGGCACTGTGGCTTTGGTCCCTGCCTCTCAAACTAGCTTAAGAGTCAGAAAAATCAAAGAGCCAGTCTTGCCTATACCCCCTGCCCCCGCCAATTTACAGATCATTCTTTCAGCAAATATTCACGAAGCATCTATTTTCTGCATAGCGGGAGAATCCAGTGTTACACAAGTAAGTAAGAGGATGGTTGGGGCAGCCTCTCTCTGAGGATGGAGACAGCTTCTCTGAGGAGGTGACAATCAGCTTCAGCCTGAGTAACTGGGAGAGAGCTAAATTAGGATCTGTGTGGGCTAGAGCAGTGTTAGCCAGTGGAACTATAATGCAAGCCACAGACGGAAGCCATTTGGGTAATTTAAATTTTTCTAGTAGCCACATTTTTAAAAAGTCGAAATAGACAAGTAAAATTAATTATATATTTTATTTAACTCAATATATCAAAATATCATTTCAACATGTAATCAATGTAAAAAATTATGACTGAGATATTTTACCTTCTTTTTCTTGTACTAAATCTTCAAACTCTTGTGTCTATTTTACACTCACAGCACTTTTCAATTCAGACTAACAACTGCATTTCACGTGCTCAATAGTCACACGTGGCTAGTGGCTGCTGTATTTGACAGCACAAGTCCAGAGGTTAAGAGTACAAAGTCTGGGGCTTCCCTGGTGGCACAGTGGTTGGGAGTCCGCCTGCCATGCAAGGGACGTGGGTTGGTGCCCAGGTCCGGGGGATTCCCGCATGCCGCGGACCGGCTGGGCCCATGAGCCATGGCCGCTGAGCCTGTACATCCGGAGCCTGTGCTCCGTGGCGGGAGAGGCCACGGCAGTGAGAGGCCCGTGTACTGAAAAAAAAAAAAAAAAGAGGAAAAAGTCTGGAGCCGCTTGCTAGCTGTGTGACCTTGGGCAAGTTGCTAAACCCCTCTGTGCTTTGGTTTCTTTACCTGCAAAATGGGATAGTAATAGACCCTATCCCTTGTAGTTGTTATGAGAATTAAGCTCATAAACATAAAGAACTGAAATAGTGCCTGGCCGGTAGAAAGTGCTATTAGATGTTAGCTATTAATAACAAGAATTAGAAAACTGAGAATAATAAATCTCTGAAGGAAGAGAACTCACTCAAGGCAGAAAACAAACAGCAGAAGGAAGAGTGGAAAGGATGGTGGCCGGGCGGGGTGGTGAGGGGCAGCAGAGGAGGCCAGCAGGGTGGACACCATCAGGACACCATGAAAAGCTTGGTTTCCTTTACAGCTCCCTGAGCAGAGCCTGAGAAACCGGAGGGAAAATTCTAGGGGCTGAGACTTTGCCTGACACCTGTTCCTGTCTCAAGGGCTGGGGTGGGAGCCCCGGGTGGGAGGCCTGGTGTATCCCTCAGTCTTCCCCATCTTGCTCTGACTCTGAAACTGTTGCATGCTTCCCACTCACAGCCGTCTGGGAAGCACCGGGGCGTCAGCTGGAGGGGGAATATTAATGATTCAATTTTCAACCGGGTTCCACTCCAGGGCCTCGCCTGCGACATGCATTTTTAATCATAACAAAACAGAATGACAAAGGGAGTCATTTGCAGCAAGGCAGCCCCTGCTGGCTGGCCCCCCTGAAGGGTCTGCTTAGGGGGTTGTGGGGAACTGGCTTCCCAGCCCACAAGACATTCCCCATTCTGGTGCCAGAACTGTTCCCTGACTTCCTAGAGGGTCTAACTGTGGTGCCAGTCTCCGGCTGTGCCGTGCGCTGCAAGCCATTCTCTCTGGGCTGTGACTTTCTTCCAAAAGGGGGCTACTGGGTTAGGGGAACCAGAAACACTGGGTGCGCATCGGCTAGGGCTGGTAGAAGCTGGGGGTAGCAGAGACTTGACCATCTCCCTAAGGGTTCTGGCTGGTCCACGGCAGGGACAAGGAACCATCGGGGTGGTGAGGGGCCATGTGGGTATGGAGGTTGCAGAGAATTTGACCTGCCCGTCCTCCAAGACCTGGAGTCGTTCTTCTGTCTCTGAGCCTCTGTCACGCTTGGGGTTGGTTACACGGAGCGGGCCTTCTGAGCTGACCTCACTGTGGTGATACCTGGTGATTGGCTGGCCCTTCTCTGAAGGAAGCTGCACCTTAGTTCCCTGTTGGATCACCTTCTGCCATCAGCTGGGTCCTGGCCCATCCTGTTTGGTGACTAGCTTTGCACTGAGTCAGTCTGGAATGCTCTCCCTCGTCCTTCTTGGAATTCTTGAGAGTCCCGCTTGCATCCCATCTCCTCCATGAGCCTTCCCTGGCTGCCGGGCCACAATGACAGTCACCATCAACCAGCTCCTGGTCTCCTTTCCAATCACATTACCCAAGTCTGCACCATCCCTTTGGCACTTTTGCTGCCCTCTGACCGTCCCTCTGTCCATCCTCCCAATCTCCGAGCACCCAGTATGCACCAGGCGCTGTGCCTGCTTGCTCTGTCTAGTGGGGAAGGCAAATGGTCAGCCCCTAAACCTTTTCACTGTAAGGGAAGTGCTGTAGTGGGAGGCAGAAAAGAAGCTGTAGGAACCAGGGGCCAGGATGCTTTAATGTGTACATGCTATTTATTCCACCAGCATTTATGAAAGACCTATCTGTGCCAGGCACTGTGCTGGGTGCTGCAGCTACAATGGTGGAGAAAGCAGCCATTTCTCCACCTTCACAGAGTTTACATTTTGGTGGAGAAGATTAAACAAACCAGCAGGTGTCCCATGCTTCTTTTTGTATCTGCCCTTGTGTCTTGTACACAGCAGGTGCTCAGTAAATGCTTGCTGGCTGGCTAGTTCTCAGTTGCCTAATTCTCAGATTGTGTCACTTTCTTCCCCCTTGCTCTATAGTTATGAGGCTGGTTCCCAGGTTGGGCCTTTACCTACTTCCTGCCAGGAAGCCCCTGTCCTGATTCGGCTAACTCTGATCTCAGGTGTGATAAATTAATAACAGCAACCACCAACGTTTATTAGGCGCTTGTTATGTGTCAGGTGCTAACCACTTTGCCAATACAGGTAATACCATCCCATTTAATCTTTACAACAACTCCATGGAATGGGTACTATTATTCATTTTACCAAAGAGGAACGTCAGGCACAGAGAGGTTAAGTCACTTGTCTGAGGTTGCACAGCAAGTAAAGGGCAGAGCTGGGAAAGAAACCCAGGCAGCCTGACCCGAGTCTGTGCTCTAAACCATACTGGGTCGCCCTGCAGCTGCCTACTATCATATATAAAATAGGTCAGAAAGACCTTTTCACCCCATTTGCAGAAACGTGCTGCCTTTTAGTTGACAGCCATTGCTAGCTACTTCTAGGCTGTGCACCACACCCTCCAGGAATCACAGAAGGCCTTGCTGGGAGGCCTCAGAGGTCCTCTTCTGCACCTCTCTCATGTTTCAGCCAAAGGAACCAAGGACCAGGGACGGGAAGGGACGGGTCCAAGGGCTTAAGACCAAGTCTTGACTGAATGGGCCTCCTGGCCCAGGCTAGCCTCAGCCCTGGGCTGACTTCCTGAGCATTGTTTTACAGGGGTTAGTAGACCGGGGGGTGGGGGCGGACAGCTGATCTCAGATGGAGAGGGAAGAAAGGCCTGTGAGCAGCCCCTGACCCCTTGAGTCTGCACCTGCCTCTCAGCAATCTTTGAACTCCATCGACCCTTATTCCTGGGCTCTTGGGCCCACCGCTGTCTGCCCTCCTCACCCTATGCCCCCATTTCATAGCCGGCGCCTCCCCCCTCCTTTCCACTGTCTTGCCCCTGGGGTGCCAGTCAGCATCAGCCCATGCTTCTCCCCATGTGGCCCAGGGCAGGAGTGGGAGTAGGGAGTCTGCCCCAAGGACCCTCCTCGCTCTTCATGCCTCCCAACACATGCGCTAGCCTGTCCTGGGTGTGGGGATGCAGTAGTGAACAAGACAGACGGAAGTCCCTGCCCTCGTGGATCTTACATTCATGTGTGTTGGGGGGTGGGAGGGAGCAGATCAAAACAAAACAGAACCAAACCTAAGATAAGAAATGCAGTTAGCATATTAAATAGGTAAGTATATGGAGAAATAGGAAAACGAGGGAGCTGGAGAGCCCTTACTGCAGTTGAGTAGAGACCTGAAGGAGGTGAGGGAGGGTGCCCTGCGAAAGTCCAGAGAAGTGTCAGGAATAGGGAGCAAGTGCAAAGGTCCTGAGGTCGAAACGTGCCCAGTGTGTTCAAGGCACAGCAAGGAGGCTGATAGCTGGCGTGGAGCAAATGAGAAGCGTGGAAAGAGATGCCGTGAGAGAGTGAACCTCAGAGAATGAATGGACACCCTCTGATGCCATTGACTGAAGGTGTCAATGAGAGACAGAAATCACTTGCAGTGACCCTGAGGCTGCCTGTCCAGTGGGTGGGAGTAGAGGACTCTCACCATGGAGTCAGTCTCCCTGAGCTGCCCATTAATGATTGGCTCAAGACATACGAGAGGGTCTGTGAAAACCACTGGCAGGTAGAAAAAGTACACAGTGGTAGTAGTTTCTGTCCTTCCAACCCCTGCTTCTTGACCAAGGGAGTTCTAGAAAAAGACTGGTCCACTTTCACCCCTTGTCCTCCTCTTACCTTCCATGGTACTGTGGGCGGAATCTGTAGAACTTTCTAGGGAATGGGTTATGGGGAGTGTGTTGAGGTGGGGGCAGGTGCTTGACTTTTTGTCTGGCCGAAGCTCCATCACCTGGAATTCTTTACAATGGAAATGATCTTTCTCTTCACTCCGGGAAAGGACTCTTCCAAGGTCCTGTTCCCAAGCTGCGCTAGGAAGGAGGCCTCAGTCAGGCAATGACTTTGCTAGGAACTTATGAGCTCCTGGTCGTTGTTTTGAGGAGACTGTACCCAAGGGACACTCAATGAACACAGCCTCATTATTTATCACCCCATCCTGCATCCTGCGTCTCCTGCTTGCCCGGAAGTAGGAGGCCCTGATGTGACATGTCCCCTGTGGGGAGCGAGCCACGGGGCTAAGGCTATTTTGCCCAGTGGAGACTGAGGCTTCTGCTTCCTGTGGTTACGTTGCCCCTCCTTCCCGCCTCCAGCCGCCTCTCTCAGATTTAAGGGCAGGTTTTATTCCCGAGCTGCCTGAGGGCTCCTCTTTCTGATATCATTAAAGGCTCCGTAATTCTCCCCTCATTAATGATTGGCATATTTTTACCTCTCACTAAAGGAGCTTCAGGGCGACTCCCGGGGGCCCTACTCTCCGAATGAAACAATTTCATCCTGCTCCAGAAACGCATTAAAAAGGTTTGTCAGGATCTTATCACCAGTTAGAGAAAGCTAATCAAATTACTTCTATTTATTAGCTGGTACAGCACTGTGTCATCCCATGAAGCGCCCGCCTAGGTGGGCAGGAACAGAGAGTACCCTGGCTGCTGGAAGAGGGCACTGCTGGATGCCCGGCCTGCGGCTCAGCCCCTCTGCCCCCCGGCACCTCGGCACCAGCCCTGCCTCACAGGAGAGCCAGGCTGAGCTATTGGCACACCTAACTGCAGTCACCTATTACTCAAGCGTGATGGCCCCTTGCGGGTACCTGCGTATTCTCATAGACAAGAGGGCGCATCTGAGCCCCACACTGCCTGTCCTTGGCAGAGCTGGGAAGGACATTGCAGTGTATTTATAAGAACACATGCACTCTCCCCTACTTTGGGAGAGAAGAGTATAGACTATTTTGTTTTCCTTTCGGGAATAGGGTTTAAAAAAAAGAAAGAAAGAAGGAAAGAAAATAGTGTTTTTAAGAAAACAGTACAGAAAACAGTATGTATCTACCACCCCAAATCAACGATTGATAATATGTTGTTAAAACAGGAAACATATATAACAACAGAATTCACATTTCGGGTAAGTTAGAGACTCCTTTGTGCCCATCCTCCGGTTCCCTTATTCCCCACACTCCCTCCCCAGTGACAAGTATCATGAATTTATTATGTATATTTCTAGGCTCTTAAAAATTCTTTAAAATAACGTATGTGTGTCCAAGGATGGTACAGTCTATTGGGAACTGTTGCTCATTTCCACTCTGTAGCACCATGGGTGTCAGCCGGCATGAACTGTGGCATCAAGTTGCAGCTTGCAGCTCTGTGACCCTGGGCAAGTAACCTAACTTCCCTATGCCTCAGTTTCCCTACCTCTAAATTGGGGATAATAACAGCACCCGCCTGCCAGGGTTTGTTGTGAGGAAGAAGTGAGATAACAAACGCGCTGGGCCATGTGCCTGGCAGGTGGTGAGTGCTCGCAGATAAAGGACGTCATCATTAACATCCTCTCTCCCCCTTCCGCTTGCACCTCATGGGGGGGCCCATGTGGTTTCTGGGCTCCACCTCAAGTGTACGTGTTCATGCCCACCCAGCCTGAGGCTGCTTCAGGATGTGTGGTGTCCAATTGTGTGGACGTGTGTGCGCTCTTTGCAAGGAATTCTATGGTTCGCCGTATGGAGGAGGCGGGCTGGGTGGGAGAACTGGGCCAGGCTGGCTGGCGCCTTGGCCCAGCATCCCCTGAGCAGACCCAGGCTGGAGCAGAGGAACAGCCCCCTGGCCTGGCCAGCCCGAGGCAATGCGGGCTCTTCCAGCTGCACAGCTGTCTCCACGACCCCAGGAATGGTTCAAAAGGCCATGCCGCATGCCTCATCACGTCGCACAAAAGGACATATTGATTGGTTTGTAGGAGCATTTCCTGGGGTCCTTTATATCTCTCTCCCTCGCCACCATAATGAAGAGGCTGAGTGCACAGAGGAGGGGAGAGGCCGGCACACATCCATCCGGGTGGGCTTTCTTCATCTTATCAATCAGGACTTTAATTAGACACGTCCGAGAGGGCAGTTCCATCTTGGGGCAGGCGGCAATCTTTATCAAGCATGCCACATCTCTAATTACCGTGTACTGACAGATAACAAGTCGGGGGTAGGGTGGGGAGCCCAGGAGGCAGGGAAAGGACAGCAGGGCCTGGTGAGCAGCTGTTCACCCAAGGAGAGCGTCCTTTCCAAGCAACCTGGAGGGAATCGCTCTGGCCCTGATACCCAGGGGCAGGGGATGTGGCCTCAGATAACAGCCCTCAGAGTGATTGCAGGGATGGGGCATGGGGAATGGCCAGGCCAGGAGATGGACGGGTGTAAGGATCCCCATCTCCAACCCCTGAACTCCTGATACTGGCTTCTTTCTTTTCTATAGCTCTGAATTCCACTTTTGCTCCGTGTTTTCAATGACATAGTAGAAAGAGCAAGGAAGTTCTAAGTTTGAATCCTATGGCTTGGCTACTTGGCTCCATGTCAGTCTGTTTCTGTGACCTCAGACAAGTAGCTTATCCTCTCCGGGCTCACTGCGAACTGGGGATGGTCGCACCACTCGTGGCATTGCTGTGGCCGTGAACTGAAATGTGTCCAGGTATGCGTGTTTCCCTCCTTGCCTGCCTTTCCGTCCTTCCCGTCCATGTGGTGAGCAGCTTTATTTAGGGAGTGGGGACAGCTGACATCATCAAAGGCTAAAGACAAAGCCTCCTGCCATTCCGAGGTGAGTCTGTTGCTCAGCAGTGTTGAAAATCATCAGGGATGGTGGAGCTGGGGGTGGAAAATGAGGTACAGAGCAGCAGGCTGGTGAACTCTGCCTCGGGTGAGGCCCGCTGCCTCCGAGGTGACAGGAGGAACACACGTAGGGTCAGGGACCTGAATTGGAATGCTTGCACTCTTATGAGTGTATTTAATTGTTTATTATTTCCAAGCCTCAGTTTCCTCATGAGAATGGTGTAATCACCCCTCCCTCCAGGGCTGGGAGGTTGGCACATGAAGTACCCAGACTCGGCCCAGCCCTGCACCCAGGTAGCAGCTTGGTGGGTTAATTGAGATTGAGGTTGCCCGACCCCGCTCTAATCCACACATGCCTGGTGCTTTCAGAGACCTGCCGTTTCTCAGAAGAGAGGGCTGCATGGTGCTCACTTGTCTAGACATCATCCCAGCTCTTCGTTCACTGGTTCTCAGGCTGGGGGCCTCCTGTCCTGATGGCCCCTACCCTCATACCACATTCGGGCCTCTTTCACAGATACGTCAGATTCACACCCCTTTGGCCAGGCCTCCAGTAACCAGCTCCTGTGGTCACTCCCCGTGGCCTCCTGTCCCACAAGGCCTCCCAGCTCTCCTGACACCATTGAAACCTTGTCCCCAGACCCCAGCAGCCAGCGCTTCTCTCTCAAGAGACTTGGCTTTAAAGCTTTCACATGCTTCTGGCCTCTGGGGTCTCAGGCCAAGTCCCAGGAAGGTACAGGCCCTGGGGTTCCCAGGGTAGAGTGGGGAACAGAGGCTCAACGCTAGCTCTTTACGAAGTATTTAATTGATCAAAACAGCCTTTCTAGACCGAGATCTTAATCCCTGCTCAGATAGGTGAATAAACTCACCCACTGTCTCTCAGAACCAGAATTTGAACCTAGTTCTGGAGGTCAAGTTGATCTTCTTTAAACTACTCAGACGGGCAAGTGAGAACATTCAAAACTGAATGAGACTGGGCACCACAAGCTCGGGGATAATCTGAAAGTGTCCCTAGGCGATAATTCTTGTGAGATGCTTTTAACAAACTAAGACTCACCTTTCCCTAAACGGACAGCCCCAGGTCTGTTGGAGAATGGCATAGAAGGTGGCGCTCTCAGAGGCAGAGTTTATGGCCCCTGAGAGCGCCCCGTGAGGCCGTCGGCCTGGTTGACGCTGGGCATGGGCTGACGGGGACCCCAGGGTGGAGTTCCAGAATGCCAGGCTGGTTGGGACATGAGAGGACAGGTGGTGGAGGTGGCCATGAGGGTGAACAGAAGGGCAAAGCTCAGCCTCGTCTTAGAGATGTCAGGACGTATGTGTGGGGGAGGAGCTAACACACGGACCCACCAGGGAACAGCAGAGGGCTCACTGGACGGCAGAATGGGCATTCACGGGAAGGAGCGGGCCCCTCTGCCTCTGCAGATCACACATCTTTCAGAAGAGGTGGCATCCTAGCAGGGAAGAATGAACATGGTGAGCAAAGGTGGGGGGGTCGGGGAAAACTCGGCAAGAGCCCTAAGCAGGCCTGCAAGCAAAGCCCACTGAGCTCCAGGCCTTTCCAAGACCAGGAAAGCACTGCCGATCACAGAAAAGGCATCCCTTCCCCCGACACATAACACGTTCCACATGCCTCCACCTGCATTCTTCCCCAGTCACCGGCTACCCTGAGAGGTAGGTGATAGGATCATCCCCATTAATCCAGATGAGGAAACAGGCGCTTAGGAGTATGGTCTATGGGACCAAAGAGTCCTGGTTTGAATCCGGTCCACCTGAGCTTTGATTTTCTCATCTGTAAAATCGGAAGAGTAACGTTCATGCCACAGAGTTGTTAGACAGCTGTTACTTAGCATATTTTCTGGCTCAGAGAAAGAACTATAAATAGTAACTGCCTGGATTCTTCATTCATTCGTTCATTCATTCATCCATCAAGAAAATACTTGTCAAGCACCTACTGCATGCCAGGCACGGTACCAGGTCCTGGGATCATAGCAGCAAACTTGACAGCCAAGTTTCTACTCTATTTTTTCTTTTATAAATTTATTTATTTATTATTATTTTAATTTTTGGCTGTGTTGGGTCTTCGTTGCTGCATGTGGGCTTTCTCTAGCGTGGTGAGCAGGGGCTACTCCTCGTTGCGGTGTGTGGGCTCTAGGCGCATCGGCTTCAGTAGTTGTGGCACGCGGGCTCAGTAGTTGTGGCATGTGGGCTTAGCTGCTCCGTGGCATGTGGGATATTCCCGGACCAGGGCTTGAACCCGTGTCTCCTGCATTGGCAGGCAGATTCTTAACCACTGTGCCACTGGGGAAGTCCCCCAAATTTCTGCTCTTGAGGGACTTGTGTTCTAGTGGGGAGGTGGGAAGTGACCAAGTAAACATAGAGTGAGATCCCTGCGAAGTGGAATAATCGGTGAGGAAGGAATTAAACAGGGTGGTGGGGAGATAGTGGCTGGAGAGACGGAGAGATCGTCTAGATCCCAGGGTATGCAAAGAAGGCAGCTCAGGACTTCTTGACCTTAGCGGGAAGTGTGAGAATGGCCCAGTCATGCCAAGAGCAGCCCAGGTAGAGGGAACAGCACGTGCAAAGGCCTGGGGTCCTGAGAACAGAAATGTGTGGCGCACAGTGAGGCAGAGGGTGGTCCAAGAGGAAGTTGGACAGATGGACCCACAGGGCCTCGTAGGTCGTGGTTAGGAGGTGGTGGTTTATTCTAAGCACAGTGTGAACTCCTGGAGTGGTTTTAAGGACGGGAGAGGTGGTGTGATGCAGTGCTTGAGAGCATGGAATCTGAAGCCAGGCTACCTGGATCCGAGTCCTGTGTAACCAGCCCCTCCCCAAACTTAGTGTTTTAAATCAATAAAAATCATTAATTTTGCTCACAAACCTGAAACGTGGGCGAGGCATGGGGAGAATGGTTTGTGGCTGATCTGTGTACATCAAACTGGGCCGGAGCTAGAGTAGATGGCTCACCCACGTATCTAGCAAGTGGTGCTGGCTACTGGCTAGACTGTCAGCTGGGGGCCTCAGGCCCTCCCCACGTGAGCCTCTGCTGCTTGGGCTTCCTCACAGCATGGTGCTTGGGTTCCAAGAGCAAATAATCCAAGCTGACTGGCTGCTTCTGATCTGGTTTTAGAAATCATGCGTCATCACTTTTGCCTCATTTTATTGACTAAGCTGGCCACTGGGGCCAGCCCAAACTCAAGGGGACAGGAATCAGACTCCATTTCATAATAGGAGGAATAGTAAAGAATTTAACTATGTACCAGGGGGTACCATGTACCAGGGAGTTTGGAGAGGTAGGTTAGGTCAGAGATAGATCAGGCAAAACCTTGTCAGTCATGGTAAGGTGTTTTTATCTTATTCTAGGTGTGATGTGAAGTCATTGGGTGATTTTAAATGGGGGTGACAGCAAATGTGGTGGGTGATAGCATGCATTCTTAGAATTAGGCTGCCTGGATTTCAATGCCTGTACTAATTAGCTGTGTTACTTTGGATATGTTTCATAGCTTCTCTGGGCTCAGTTTCCCCACCTATAAAATGGGATTAGTAACAGTACCTACCTCAGAGGATTGTTGTGAGGATGAAATCAATGTAACTCTTGCTTGTAAAGGACTAGAACAGTGCGTGGCACATATGATGTGCTCAAAACCTGCTCTGTTACCATTAGAGCTATGCTTTTAAACACTTGCTCTGGCTGCCATGTAGGGAAGGCATTGCAGTGTGACTTGAGTAGGATCAGGGAGGCTCAGTTAAGTGGTGGAGCCAAGATTTGAATTTAGACCTTTCAGGTGCTCTGCACACATGCGTCTCCTTAGGTATTTACTGTGTGCAGGATACTGTCTGTGTTTGTTTCCTAGGGCTGCTGTAACAAAGTACCACAAACTGGGTGACTTAAAGCAGCAGACATTTATTCTCTCACAATTCTGGAGGCTGGAAGTCCAAAATCAAGGTGTCTGGCAGGGCCATGCTCCCTCCGCAGGCTCTAAGGAAGGATCTGTTCCATGTCTCTCTCCTAGCTTCTGGTGGTTGCCAGAATCCTTGGAGTTCTTGGCTTCTAGATGCGTTACTCCCATCTCTGCCTCTGTCCGACATGGTCTTCTCTGTGTGTCTGTGTTCCCGTGTCCAGATTTCCCTCTTCTTATGAGGACTTTAGGGCCCACTGTAATCCAGCATGACCTCCCCTTAAGTTGATAACATCTGCAGGGACCCTGTTTCTAAATAAGGTCACATTCACAGGTGGACATGCATTTTAGTGGTACAGCAGTCAGTACACTGTCAGGGCTGTTTTCGGGGCTAAAATGATAGAATAGCTGCAGATCCTGCCCAAAAGATGAAGGAAACCTGCTTCATGGATAACTGTCACACCTGGTGGGGAACTGCTATATGGCCTAAGGGGGAAGTTAACAGCCCTGCTGAGACCCTAGAACCCGGCCTTTCTCAGTACCTCCAAGGCCAGACCCTGAAATGACTCCACCAGCCAGGACAAAACACTGGTCTCCTGGGTCCAGGAGGCGGAGAGGATAGGAGCTTTTTATCTGCCGGAGGGACTCCTCTGGGGCCAGGCCAGGGCGCTAGTTGCTCGGTGAGCTGGCAGGGAAAGCTGGCTACCAGGCCAGCCCTTCCCATGTCCCAGCAGCCGGCTCTGCTGCCTCTGGGGCCTGGGGTCCACATGGCCAGGCCCTGGGGGCGTCTTCCCGGCCCCTCCTACAGGCTGTCCCCGACCAGGCTGAGCCAGGCCCTGCACAGTCTGAGGAATGTGCCCGGGATCAACCGGGATTCCGTAATTGGACCGTTGTTCTTTCATTTTGCCGCGTCGTAGCATGCGGATTACAGACACCGCACGCTATAGATTTCCTGTCAGACCTCATGAATCAGGCCCCACTGTCTTATTTACCACTGGCCAGCGGCTATGAATATCATCGCCCTCAACACTCGCTCACAGGCCCATGCTAGTGCACCACTGCCCACAGAGCTGGCCTGTGCTGGGTCTCCAGCCACCTCGACTGGGGAGGTAGCAGGAGGGAGCCTTTCCCCTTCTGCCTCCCCGCCCCTGCCCCGTTCCCTTTGGAACAAGCTAGAGGCCTGGTCGCCCAGGCAGCAGCCTTGCTCTGGAAGGAGATGGTTTCGTTCAGACTTTATTTTTTCTCATCCAACTTGGGCTTATTGTCTGTGGACTTAGGGAGGGGTCCAGCCTCTAGACTAGCCTGCAGTCAGTCTGTGCCCGTCCATGCCGGCAGTGAGAAAAGATGAACATCGTGCTCGGGCCCTGGGGCCAGAGAGATGGGGCTTAAATCCCAGTGAGGTCCCTCACCACTTATGCAACCCTGCCCTGGTTACATGTTCCCTGAGTCCTAGTTTCCTCATCTGTAAAATGAAGTAATAATAGCACTCATTCATGAATGTGTGTGTGTGTGTGTGTGTGTGAGAGAGAGAGAGAGAGAGAGAGAGAGAGAGAGAGAGAGAGAGAGGAAGAAAGAGAGGAGAGTAGGGTGGGGTAGGGAGAGGGGTAACTAAGAATTCATGTGAAGCACTTAGCACAGTAGCAGGATAGATGCTCTTAGCTATTATTATGGATGCTTAATGCTACTGCAGGCATGTCATAGATACTGAGCCAGCTCACTAATCTGCCCAGCAGCTCTTCTAGGTGGGTATGGCTCCATTTTGCATATAAAGAACTCAAGCCTCGGAGGGGCTAAGTAATTTGTCCAAAGTTGCATAGCTAAAAAACCAAACAAACAAACAAAAACAAAAAATTAAGGGCTTCCCTGGTGGTGCAGTGGTTGAGAGCCCTCCTGCCAATGCAGGGGACACGGGTTCGTGTCCCGGTCCGGGAAGATCCCACATGCCGCGGAGCGGCTGGGCCCGTGAACCATGGCCACTGAGCCTGCGCGTCCGGAGCCTGTGCTCCGCAACGGGAGAGGCCGCAACAGTGAGAGGCCCATGTACCGCAAAAAAACCAAAAACAAAAACAAAGTTGCATAGCTATTAAATGATGGAGCCCGGACTCAAAGCCAGCTCCATCTGGAGGTGGCTACGTGCCAGGGTATGTCCATTAGGCCCACTTTGAAGTGAAGGACTCCAAGAAAACAGTTCAGAAGCAGTCTCTTTGCCCCACTGAGTCACCACCCACTCAATTGCCAAAGCAGCGGCTCCTTCCCTCCCCTCTCCTGCCCATGCAGGGGCTGTTCAGATGGACGTTTCTCCTCCTGTGGAGCTTAAACCCTGATCTTGCTGCTCAAGGCTAGTGGGGGGTCAGGGGTGGAGCTTATTAGATTTTTGCTTTTTTTGTACAGAGTGTCTATACGACTTATAGCATGTGCATCAGGCTGTGAGCTTCAGAGATTATGCACTATGTGTGTCTAGTTCACTGATCTCCCTACACCTGAAAACTCGGCAGGAAGTATCTGGGTGGTTGGATGGATGGATGGATATGTCCCTACCAGCTTCCTAAGAAAAGCGTCTGGGTACTTTTTAAACTAAATATGTGCCACATTTCCCATTGGATCTTTCTTGTCCGATATCCTTAGTAACAGCCACTTCAAGGTGGCACATACCTGGAAAAATCATCATTAAAATGCAAATTTCTCTGCTTCAATTTATCTTTCCTTCTTTCTGGCTGCATTTGGTCTTGGTTGCTGCGCGTGGGATTTTTCTCTAGTTGCGGCGAGCGGGGGCTTCTCTTGTTGCGGAGCACGGGCTCTAGAGCGCAGGCTCAGTAGTTGCGGCACACGGGCTTAGTTGCTCCGCGGCATGTGGAATCTTCCCGGAGCAGGGCTTGAACCTGTGTCCCCTGCACTGTCAGGTGAATTCTTAACCACTGTGCCACCAGGGAAGTCCCCTCTGCTTCAATTTAAACAGAGACGCTGGCTCCCGGCAAAGAAAACACCAATGACCTTCTCCGACCCCTCCTCCCTGGCCCGAGTGCAGGGCTGGACTGGCCTCCGGGGAGGGTCTGGATTGCTGGCCCCCAGAGACTTGCAAGGGGCTGGACTTGGAAGACAACAGGAGTCCTCCCAGCAGAACACTGTTCCATCACATCCCCACAGGCTGATTTCTCACTTTTCTCTCCTCATGTCTTCAAAACACAAGTCAGGAAAGGGGACTAAGGCTTCCATTTTTTCTGGGCTGGTCCCCAGTCACCTGTGCTAGACCCCAGAATCATTTTTAGCTAACTTCATTTTTAAAGGCGGTGCGGTTCCTGAGAAAGCAGGTCACTTTGTCTCTCCGAGCCTTGATTTCCTGATCCATAAAATGGGACTAAAAATATCTGTCTCATGGGGACGTTACGGAGCTTGGAGTCCTTGATGCTTCCCCAAGCTTGATGCTTCTAGGATAAAGGATCATATTCCATGTCTTTTGTGTCTTCCCAGGCACATAGAGTGTATTAAATAAGTACGGGTGATTGATTACGGAGCTGTTAGTTGCCACCTGGAGCTTCGGGAGTTCTAAGCATAGGTGCTTTGGCTGGGGCCTGGATATGACCCCGTCAATGTGTGTATTAGGCCCCTTTTGTCTGGGAAGGTAGACATATTCCTTCCTTCCCCCAGAAGAGAAACTTCCATGGAGTAATAAGATCGGCCTGGCAGATAATGTTTGAGTGAGAGGCATCCTCACCTCAAGGCCTGTTTGGTGAGTCATCTCCAAACAAGCCCCCTCCCCGCTCCCCCGCAAAAGCTTGTTCTGTGCCCAGAGGAAACGCTTCATCCTCAAATGTAATTGTGTCTGAGGAGGTGTCCTCCTCGACCAGGCGGGTCACGGAGCCCACGAGTGAGTCAGCCCATCCGGGCGGAGTTAATTAAAGCGGGGAGGGCTGGCAGGGGCCGCCAGAGGGGTCTGCTGCAGCAGGAGATGACTCCCAGCAGGCACTGGGCCCAGTGCAGCTGGGCTTTTGGCTGTGGTCTGCTGGGCTCCAAAGGGTGCAAGGGGGCCATGGTAACAATGGGGGTGATCCAAGTCTAGGCAGGGAGATGAATCCAGGGGGCGATGGAGGCCTCCTTGGCTCTCCAAATTAGCTCAACACTTTGGCTTAATATTGGCTGTTTCCACTGTCCTTTGGATTCTGTACACAATATTCACAAATAATCAAGAATTCCCTGTGCGTTCTCTGTGCCCAGAGAGATGGACTGGTCTGGCGGGGAGGGGGTAATTCTCTTCGACTGCTATTCACCCACGGAGGTGTGGCCTCCTGACAGATGCCCAAGATGTCCAGGGCCTAGAATGGTACCCGCACATTGTAGACACTTAATTGACAGCTTTGAATGAATGAATGAGGTTTAGGCTCTCCAGTTGGGGTTTATCTTGGCTGCCAATAGCTGGGTAGGTTGTAAGAGAGGAATGAAAGAAAAGAGTTGTTAGAGGCAAAGAGAGAGACGCATCCTCTAGAATGTAAGTTCCACAAAGGCAGGATGTTTCCTCTGTTTTCTCACCACTGGGTCCCTTAGCACCTAGAACAATACCTGGTTCAGAGTAGAACTCCTTAAAGGTTTGTTAAGTGATGAGTGAACCAAGAAGGAAGGAAGGGAGGGAGGGAGGAAAGAAGGGAAGGAGGGAGGGAGGGAGGGAGGGAAGGAGGGAGGGAGATGGGGGGAAATCCATGCAACAGGGTAGGCCTAATGAAAAGCGGCAAGCTTGGTGAGAGCGGTACCATTCTTCCTCTATACCATCCTTCCATCCTCACCCCATTCCTTGGGCACCTGTTCATGGGGAAGACAAGTGTTCTCTTAGCAAATGATGTGGAGATTTCTTATCTGCCTCCTTACCCTTGCTGCCACCCACCAACCTGCTCTGATTTCTGAAATATCCACCCCAGGGGAGGTTCCAGCCAAGAGCTGTCCCCAGTCCCAGGCGGACACGTAAATGGAATCTCTGCTCCTTTCCTTCCCACGTAAGGTGGGCGGGACAATTCGGAAGGACCCTCTACTCCTCCCTGAAGCATGTGTTCCCTCAAGCCAGCTGGGGCTGCGGGCAGGGCGGTCCACGTGCCCAGCTTCTGTTGACTGAGGAAGGCATTGTGCTAGGCCAGCCCCGCCCTGCGAAGTTAGCTGTCTCCTGGAGCTGCATCTGAAAACCTGTCTGCCCAGAAGGGGGTTCGCTGAGCTGCAGGGCTGCAGGGAGATTCAGAGCGAGCGCTGCCGGGGCCCCAGCCTCCCAGGATAGCAGAAGCCACTAGGCCCGTATGTATCGGCAGCTTCACAGTGGAGGACGGGGTCCCTCGTAGTTTTCAGATCTGGCACTTCGTGCGTTTCCAAACCAGAATATTCTAAGCCAAGAGAGTCAATATTCTGCCTCCCAGAACCTGGAGCTCTCAGGTGAACCAGGCACAATGACAGCTGTCTGAAGGCACTTTGTAGGGCGGCTGCTGAGTGAGAGGGTCTGGGCCACGTGTGACTCCCCATGAGGCTCGGGCCCTCTGTCTGCCACTGTCGTGGGCCACCTGGACACAGCTGGATGAACTGGCATGATGCCGCCTCTCCCTCTGCCCCTCCCCTCTCCAGGAATCAACGAGCGGTACAGCAGTAACTCGGGGGTTTGGCGATGCTGAGTGAGGCTGGCAGAGCTGGGGCTGGCAGATGAGGTGCGGGCTCCCAGGCACACCTGCCTGCTATCTGCCCTGCTATCTGCCAACTGGAGGCACCTTTGCCATCCTGGTGGGAGCCGTGGGCTAGTTCAGACAGGTAGAGGACAGCAACGCTGAGACCACAGGCTTGGGATTGATGCCATCGCAGCCAGTGAGCTCTATACCAGGAATACCCTGACCCTGATAGTTGTGAGGGTGGAGTGAGGCAAACAGTGGGCGGATAAGCCAGGTTTAACCCCATTAATGGAAAAAAAAAAGAATTAATACTATTATAGTAGTTTCCTAGGGCAGTAACAACGTACCACACACTGGGTGGCTTAAAACAGCAGAAGTTTATTGTCTCACAGTTCTGGAAGCTAGAAGTCTGAAATCAAGGTCTCAGCAGGGCCATGCTCTCTCTGAAACCTAGAGGGGAGAATCTTCCTTGCCTCCTCCTAGCTTCTGGCGATGGCCTGCAATCCTTGGAGTTCCCTGGTTTATAGCTGTAGCGCTTCAGCCTGTGCCCCCCCGTCACATGGCGTTGCCCCCTCATGTGTGTGAATGTGTGTGTCTGACTGTCTCCTCTCTCCTTATAGGGACACGAGTCATATTGGATGAGAGCCCATCCTACTCCACTATGACCTCATCTTAAGTTGATTACATCTGCAAAGGCCATATTTCCAAATGAGGTCACATTCACGATACTGGGGGTTAGACTTTCATATATCATTTTTGGGGACACCATTCTACCCATAATAACCATCCATGCCCTTCATTCCAGGTGAAGGTCAGGAATATTATCTCATATATGGCACCCTATGCAAAAAGCTTGATTTCCTTTCTGTTCAGTTCACAATTCCTCTTCTCATAAGGCATCTAGAAACAAGAACTAAGTTAATGTCACTGGGGACTCCTATAGCTGATGGGGAATGTCAGCTCCAAGAAAGAAAGTCTTTATCTGTCCTGTTGCCTATTGAGTCCCCAGCACTTAAACAGTGCCTGGCACAAAGTAGGTGCTCAAGAAATGTTTTCTGAATGAATGAATATGGTGGTGGGAAATCCAGAGGCTGTCAGGTTTTAACTGTGTGACCCCACGGAAGTCACTTACCTCCCTGAGTCACATGTAAAATGGAAATAAGAATGAGGACACACAATTCACACATTATTGGGAGTATTGTATGGAACCGATGTAAAGGCATTAATTTGGTTCCTGGCACATAGTAAGTGTTCAATAAATGCTAATTAAATCAGAATCTGTTGGAGGCCATGGTGTGGTCTTTGAGTTTTACAGCTGGAGTGATGCCAACCTGCTGAGTGGAAATGTAGCTACACACTCCTTTTCCACAGGGAACGGTTGAGCTGCTTTAACCAGTGACCTGCTAGTGAGAAAGTGATTAACCCTCAGGTGGAAGGAGGAGAATGGATTGCTAGGGAGATAATGTGATAGAGTGACCCATTAGGGCACAGGCTCTGTCTGTGGCTGCCCCTGGAGGTTCAAATCCCAGCTTTGGCCTTTGCCAGCTGTGCTGAGACTCAGTCTCTCCAACTCTAATGTGGGGAGGTAATAGCATCTATCTCCTGGGGTTCTAGTGAGGATTGACTTGCAGTGACTGTGGCACACAGTGAGAAGTATGTACAGTTAGTATTATTAGTATCACTTTTGTAATTACTCTGCCCTGATTGCTCGCGGCTAGATCCTTGGAAAACCTGACCCTCGAGTTCCGGGCTGACTTCTGGGGACACGGGCTGTCTTTCTGCTTTTCCTCACCCCCAGCGCGCGCACGGCATGCACCTGCCCACCCGCGTCAGCGCCCACTCGCGCCTGACAGCTCCGCGCGCTGTGAGATCCAGTGCGCCCTCTGGTGGCGCTCGGCGGCCGCGCTGAGAGTCATCTGTGGGCACGTTCAGGGCTCTGACGCTTCCTGTGCTCTGAGATGCCCTTGACCGTGGCTTTCGTCCCTGCGGGGGGTCTGTAGGAAAAGCTATGTCTCTCTGCGGCCTCTTTCGCGCACTTGCAGCTGTTCTGGAGGGTCCACGAGCCGAACCGGCCTGGAGAGCACGGAGGGGGCGGACAGAGGGCACCCTCCTCATCCAGAGAGCAGAGCTAAGGGGCTCTTTTACACTCCCCCATCGCACTACTTTTTTCCTTGGTATGATGTTGAAACTGACTGGACAGCTAAAAGGGCCTGATATCTATAAATTTTCCCCTTTGGGGGTTCACCCCATATATCTTGGAATATCCAGCCATCTCCAGCCCCTAAGACTAGGGGATTAGAGTTCCTGCCCTGTTATGTGGATCTATTTTGGCATCCCAGCCTCAGGATTTCATTGTCATCATCTCTAACGTTATTTGGCACTAAGCCCATGCCAGGTGGGGTTCTAAGTGCTTTATGTGCATAACTCCTTTTTTTTTTTTTTTTTTTGCGGTACGCGGGCCTCTCACTGTTGTGGCCTCTCCCGTTGCGGAGCACAGGCTCCGGACGCGCAGGCTCAGCGGCCATGGCTCACGGGCCCAGCCGCTCTGCGGCATGTGGGATCTTCCCGGACCGGGGCACGAACCCGCGTCCCCCGCATCGGCAGGCGGACTCCCAACCACTGCGCCACCAGGGAAGCCCATATGTGCATAACTCCTTTTATCCTGCAAAGAGTCGGACCTAGAGGGACAGTAGCACCTAGGAGGAAACAGGCTCAGAGAGGTTAGTGATTTGTGGAAGATCAAACAGAACAAGGATTTGGATCCTGACAGTCTGGCTCCAAGCTGATGTCGCCACCAACCGGTCCTGCTGACCCCCCGATGAATCCTGTGTCGTGGTGCTGCACCCCTGCCCTTGTATATTTATGCCCCGACCCCTCTCTCTAGAATTCCCCTCCTCATCTCCAGGATGCCCACTTGGCAAACTCTCCTGTGAGTTCTTCCCTGCCTCTCTGTGGGTCCCCTGGACCCCCACTCCCAGCCCCATCTCTCCATATGCCTGTCACCTGTGTTACTTGTTTGCCTCTGCTACTGGGCTCTGGAGATGCTGACAGCTGGGACTATTTGCTGTTTGTCTTTGCTCTGTCAGCACCAGGCACATGGCAGGTGCTCATTAGATGAAGCGAGGCTCAAATAGCAGCTGCCTTCTTCCAGGGACACATCTCACCATTGCCTCTGAAGTGGGGAGGAAACGTACATTAGTCCCATTTCAGAGATGGAAATGCTGAGAGGGTAAGGGATTCAGCCAACTGCACAGAGTGAACCAAACAGGAGATGTTCTTACATAGTCCCTTGTTCTGTGCTCAACTTCTCAGGTCAGAGACGAGTGAGAGACAAGGAAAAGGTGAGGGCCTGATGGAGAGTGGAGGTGTTCGTGTGGGGAGGTCCTGGGCTTTATCTGCCTAGGCCAGGGAGGAGAGAATTTAAAATTAGCACTTGTCTTATTCTCCAGGGTCTCCCCTTGAAAGATCTTATCCTTTGGGTCCATCCTCCTCCCTGGCATGTCTCCTTTCCATGTAGACTTCTGTGCAGGCTGAAGCAGGGACCATGTGACCAAGGCAGTGGGGACCCAAGTAGGGGCTGGAGGAGTTGAGAACCCAGGGCAGCTGGGGGCTGGGATGCTGGGTGTTTGCCTGCTGGGCCCTGGCATGTCTCACTCACTCACTCCCTGTTTAATGACTGCAGTGCTTGCCTCACTCCCCTTTCCCCGCATCCAAGCCTCACCATGTCTCTCTTGGCCACATTACTGTTTGTTTCCTCTGCTCCACTCCCATCGCACTCCACTGAGCCATGTCACTGAGCACTGAGTTTGTGTCTGTGTGGACCATGTCAGGGATTTCTGGGCTAGTCTTGTTTCTCCTGTGCCAGTGGATGCTTCTTAAAGAGAAGAACCAGGTCTTCTGTCCTGTTTGCCTCCCTTCAGTGGCCAGCGCAATGCTGAGCACTAGTAGATGTTTAAGAGAAGGCAAATTGCTTAACTCATCTGAGCCTCAGTCTCCTCCTCTGTAAAATGGGGATAATATATCCATATGTGTGAGACTGGGTATGTCAGTGTACCTAGTACAGGGCCCAGCACACAGGAGGCAAACATTCAATGTCAGTTTCCCATCTTCCCTGTCAAATCAGGCTGGATCAGCCCCCGGCTTCCTGCTCTGACTGGGGGTGAGTAGCACCTTACACCTTGGGCCCTGGTGGCTGGTGTTCAGAGGTTCAAATGCCTTCTCCTTTGTAGTCTTCTTTGCAACTTTGGGGACTAGAAGGGAAGGGCTGGGGACTCCCTGGCCCCAGCAAAGTGGAGGTTGGGTCTCGGTTGTCGCCCCAGCATCCAGCTGGAACACTGCAGAGCTCAAGGTTGAAGTTGCCAGTGTGACTGTCATTGAGTTGACCTGCTTCAGAGCCCCATCCCGCCTCCACCAGAAATGGCCTAATGAATGAATGGGTGGGGGGAGATGGGGATGGGGCTTGGATTTCTCGCTGGGTTCGTGAGTGATGGCGCGAAGGGCATGACAGACACGTCTTACCCTTCTCCACTGGCTGTGTCTTTAAGCCAAAGCGTAGGCTCCCATGGTGTGGACAGGTTTATTGGATGTGTCTGAGTGTTTCCTCATATTAACTCATTTCATCCTCACCATAACCCTGTGAGCTGGGTACTATATTTCTCACATGTTACAGATAAGGAAACTAAGAGAGTCTACCTCTGGAAACTGTGCTCTTTACCACTGTTGTACTGTCTCTGGGTTGACAGGTGAACATTTTAATTTAAACCCCGCAGCCTGATTTCTTCTGGTGCCAGCCCACCTTTTTGGCTCATGGCCTGGTACCAGGGCCTGCCAGTGTCTCATGGCCCCGGGCGAGTGCTCTCTGCTCAGACCTCCCAGCCCTAAGCTCCCTTGAGACTCATCCTACCCTCCTGGCACTGCCTAGCTCTCAAGGGGAAGAGGAGAGTCCCCAGGGGATGAGAATAAGCAGCTCATGAATACGTA
>NW_020172456.1:3509963-3556976 GCF_003031525.2 Neophocaena asiaeorientalis asiaeorientalis | reverse complement strand
TTGCTTTTGTCCAACTTGATACTGCCTCACTGTACCGCCTCCACCATGATTTCTGTCTCTCCTGAGGAGAGGAAAGGGCTTTTTTTGGACCTCTGATGGCCACTAAAAGCTTCCTGTGGGGATCCCCAGGGAAGGCTTCCGCTATCCTTGAAACCCCCCTCCTCCCCGCATGCACGCCGTGGGGTGGGGGGGGTTGTCCGGGCTCCTGCCTGGTGTCGCTGCCCAGCTGCAGAGCCTCTAATGGGGCCGGGGGGCGGGGGAGCGCACAGCGGACGGTAATTTACTAGCACTCACCACTCCTCTCCAAGGTTACCAAAAGTATTCTTCTGAGTTCACAGGAGGATGGGAGAGAAGGATCTCTATCCAGAAATGTAAGATGCTGGGAGGAGCTCAGATATGTGCAAAAGTATTACCCAAAATGAAATGGAGTTTGTATTTAAAAAACAGTACAAATAATAAAGAGCCCTAGTAAAACATTCAGGGCCTTTGACTCAGTAATTTCACTTCTGAGAGCTGATTCTAAGGAAATCATTCAGAGAAGAAGGAAACATGAAGCCTAAAGGGGTTCATTACAGAAGTGAAAAATTAGAAACAACCTAAATATGGGAGAATGGTGAAATAAATGGAGACTTTGATGTGATGGTAGCATGTGAGACCCTTTTAAACGATGCTTATGAAGAATATGTAACAACTGGGAACATGTGTACAATACATTGTAACTACATAAAATACAAAACTACGTAAAATGTATGTGCTGAAGGGAATGAGCAAAGCTGTCATAATTCCAGTGTAAGTGAAGTGACTAGGGTGGTAACTTCCTTTAAAATAATTTTCCTTGCTTGAAATACTCCTACAATTGAAAAGAAAAAGAAAGAAATGAAAGACGCAGGGGTAGTGATTGGAAGGGGGACACCTGGGGTGCCGGCAGCGTTCAATGTCTCGATCTGGGTGCTGGGTACGTAGATGTGTTCATTTTATGAACATTTTGTGAACTGTACCCTTGGGATATTGAACATTTCTGTATGTGTGTTACTTCAACGAAAAGTTGAAAATAAAAGAAAAAAATGAGATTTTAAAAACAGAAATGGTGACTACCTCATGTTTTATTGGATACACTCTGAACTGTAGCCTACACAGTTAGTAAGGGTTTTCTTTTTTCCCTAAAAGGCCCTCTTATTAAAAATTAGTAATGACTGTTTTAAAACAATTTTTTTTTATTTTGGAGTATAGTTGATTAACAATGTGTTAGTTTCTTTTGTACAGCAAAGTGATTCATTTACACATATATCTATTCTTCTTCAAATTATTTTCCTATTTAGGTTATTACAGAGTGTTCAGCAGAGTTCCCTGTACTATACACAGTAGGTCTTTGCTGGTTATCTATTTTAAATATAGCAGTGTGTACATGTCAATCCCAAACTCCCAGTCTTGTCCTCTCCCCCATACTTCCCCCCAACCCCCGGTAATCATAAATTTGTTCTGTAAGTCTGTGAGTCTTTCTGTTTTGTAAATAAGTTCATTTGTATCATTTGTTTTAGATTCTGCATATAAGTGATATCATATGATATTTGTCTTTCTCTGTCTAACTTCACTTGGTATGATAATCTCCAGGTCCATTCCATCCATGTTGCTGCAAATGGGATTATTTCATTCTTTTTAATGGCTGAAGAATATTCCATTTTATATATGTGTATATATATATATATCACATCTTCTTTATCCATTCATCTGTTGACGGACATTTAGGTTGCTTCCATGTCTTGACTATTGTAAACAGTACTACAATGAACATTGGGGTGCATGTATCCTTTTGAACCATGTTTTTCTCTGGATATATGCCCAGGAGTGGGATTGCCAGATCATGTGGTAGCACTATTTTTAGTTTATTAAGGAATGACTGTTTTTAAAAGTCCTTTTCTCTGGGATTGTTTGAAGCTGGGTAGCAAGAAGATAGGCTTAACAACCTACATGCCCATCGACAGACGAATGGATAAAGAAGATGTGGTACATACATATAATGGAATATTACTCAGCCGTAAAACGGAACAAAATTGGGTCATTTGTTGAGACATGGTTGGATCTAGAAACTGTCATACAGAGTGAAGTAAGTCAGAAATAGAGAAACAAATATCGTATATTAACGCATGTATGTGGAAACTAGAAAAATGGTACAGGTGAACCCATTTGCAGGGCAGAAGTTGAGACACAGATGTAGAGAACAAACGTATGGACACCAAGGGGGGAAAGCCGCGGGGGGGTGGGGACGGTGGTGTGATGAATTGGGCGATTGGGATTGACATGTATACACTAATGTGTTTAAAATTGATGACTAATAAGAACCTATGTATAAAAAATAAATAAAATAAAATTCAAAACAACAACAAAAAAGAAGATGGGCTTAAGAACTTACAGTGCCTAATCTCTGTGAAACCTCAGTTTCGTGGTTTCCAAACCAGAGCATGCATCTGAACCTTCTGGATGGCTTGACTGCTTGTTAAAACATAGATTGTTAGGTCCACCTAGGTCTGGGGTGGGGTCTGAGAATTTGCATTTCTAACAAGTTCCCAGGTTATGCTGCTGGTTTGTGGAACCCACTTTGAGAATCACTGCCCTAAAATAACCATCTGGAATCCCAAGCTTAGTGGTAGGGGAGGGCTAAGACATAGTCTTTTTTTTTTAATTTTATTTAATTTTATTTTTTTTATACAGCAGGTTCTTATTAGTTATCTATTTTATACATATCAGTGTATACATGTAAATCCCAATCTCCCAATTCATCCCACCACCACCACCGCCTCCACTTTCCCCCTTGGTGTCTGTACGTTTGTTCTCTACATCTGTGTCTCTATTTCTGTCTTGCAAACCGGTTCATCTGTACCATTTTTCTAGATTCCACATATATGCGTTAATATACGATATTTTTCTCTTTCTGACTTACTTCACTCTGCATGACAGTCTCTTCATCCATCCACATCTCTACAAATGACCCTACTTCGTTCCTTTTCATGGCTGAATAATATTCCATTGTATATATGTACCACATCTTCTTTATCCCTTCATCTGTGGATGGGCATTTAGGCTGCTTCCATGACCTGGCTATTGTAAATAGTGCTGCAGTGAACATTGGGGTGCATGTGTCTTTTTGAATTATGGTTTTCTCTGGGTATATGCCCAGTAGTGGGATTGCTGGGTCATATGGTAGTTCTATTTTTAGTTTTTTAAGGAACCTCCATACTGTTCTCCATAGTGGCTGTATCAATTTACATTCCCACCAACAGTGCAAGAGGGTTTCCTTTTCTCCACACCCTCTCCAGCATTTGTTGTTTGTAGATTTTCTGATGATGGCCATTCTGACTGGTGTGAGGTGATACCTCATTGTAGTTTTGATTTGCACTTCTCTAAGAATTAGTGATGTTGAGCAGCTTTTCATGTGCTTCTTGGCCATCTGTATGTCTTCTTTGGAGAAATGGCTACTTAGGTCTTCTGCCCATTTTTGGATTGGGTTGTTTGTTTTTTTTAGTACTGAGCTGCATAAGCTGTTTATATATTTTGGAGATTAATCCTTTGTCCATTGATTCGTTTGCAAATATTTTCTCCCATTCTGAGAGTTGTAAGACATAGGCTTGAATGTCAAGACATAGTCTTCCTTCTGCAAAACCAAAGCTAGTGTTAGGTCTTGATGATCTTGATTCTACCACCCCAAAAGATGTCAGTGCCTCTGGTCATCGGTGCTCTGCTCTGTGCGGAAGGAATTGATTTTGATGGGCCTTACAGATGCCTTCCAAAAATTCTAGCCAAGGCTGGTATTGGTGTGAAAGGGACACAGAGTCAAAATCATTCAAGAATGGGGAACAGGGCTTCCCTGGTGGCGCAGTGGTTGAGAGTCCGCCTGCCGATGCAGGGGACACGGGTTCGTGCCCCGGTCCGGGAAGATCCCGCGTGCCGTGGAGCGGCTGGGCCTGTGAGCCATGGCCGCTGGGCCTGCGCGTCCGGAGCCTGTGCTCTGCAACGGGAGAGGCCACAACAGTGAGAGGCCCGCGTACCGCAAAAAAAAAAAAAAAGAATGGGGAACATACAAATTAGAATGCCTGGCATTGTATCTTTAAACTCAAATGAGTGCCTTTTTAGGGGGTGAAAAAACAGTCAACATTTTTTACTGTTTTTTTTACTGTTATTTTTACTGTTTTTTACTGTTACATTTTTTACTGAGCAATTACCCTAGGCCAGGCACTACACCGAGAGCTTTATGTTCTGTGTCTCAGTGCATTCTCAGAACCACACTCCGAGGTCAGTACAATCATTGCCCCCATGGACAGCCCAAAACCGTGGTGTATACATAGATGTGTGGATGGAAGCCCAGGTGCAGAGCGTGTGGCCATGCGTGGGGAGAGCCGGTGGGCACCCAGTCACTCCCCCTTGGGACCACCTGCAGCGGTGGCCAGGGAGGAGGGATGCCCGGCGGCCTGCACGGGCAGATCAGGGAAAGGATGGGTTTCGTAGGAAGGGGTGGTGGAAGAGGTAGGCTCTGGGGAAGGCTGGCCTGAGAAGGCGGGGAGGAGGAGGATACATTGTGCAGGGAAAGATCCAGGAAGCAAGGCACCATGGGCTGGATTTGGGGATGAAAGAAATGCAAGTCAGAGAAGCAGAAGCCCCAAAGGCTCACTTATCTGCAGATCCTGCCCTCAGGGGTTGGTGGATCCACCAGGGCTACCAGGACTCCACCTCTCCTTAATTTCTGACTTTTCTACAAGGGACATAATAGAAAAAGAAAAAAGGAGTGGCTAAGGTCAGGTGGCCAGGGGTCTAGTTTTAGTGGCCTGAAGGTGCTGCTGAAGTGCTTTGAGGCCTCCTGGTGGGGAGCCCTTCCAGAAGCTGCTCTTCCCCCCTCCTCTGGGTGAGCGTGGCGGGCTGAGAGTGCCCTGCTGGCACCCCTGTCGCACTGTCGTGGTGCTCTGCTCTGGATGCAACCTGGTGTGTGAGGGGGGCGAGCCCGCCCTGTGCAGCCACTCCCGATGCTTGCGTGACTCTGTAGGGCTCTTGTTGGTACCCAGATTTCCCCCCGTAGGTGCTTGTTCTTCACCCCTGCTCCCTGCCGCCTCCCCATGGACCCAAGGCACCTGGGTCTCTGCAGCAGACCCTGGCCTTCTCACTTGCAGGCATGGGGAGGGGGCTGAAGGTTTCCCTTTCTCTCTCTCTCCTTTTTTAAAAAATAAATTTATTTATTTATTTATTTTTGCCTTCGTTGGGTCTTCGTCGCTGCATGCGGGCTTTCTCTAGTTGCGGCGAGCAGGGGCTACTCTGGGTTGTGGCGCGCGGGCTTCTCATTGCGGTGGCTTCTCTTGTTGCAGAGCATGGGCTCTAGGCGCGTGGGCTTCAGTAGTTGTGGTTCGTGGGCTCTAGAGCGCAGGCTCCATAGTTGTGGCACACGGGCTTAGTTGCTCCGCGGCATGTGATCTCCTGGGCCAGGAATCGAACCCATGTCCCCTGCATTGGCAGGTGGGTTCTTAACCACTGCACCACCCGGGAAGTCTCTCCCTTTCTCTTTAGTGTACAGCATTCTGTGAGTTGAGGCACCTCACCAAGTCTACTGCTTTGCAGACCGCTTTATCATGAAGCTCTGTTGTGTTGGCTGGCGTTTTTATAACAAGACTTAATAGATGATCAAGATTCACTATTGCTCTGTCTCCCTGATCTCAGATCTGATAGCACCTGCCTGCCTTTCTGGGTTGTTCCATCCTGAACTGTAAGGACATGCTATTCATCTTTAATATCTGTTCATTCCACAATCCACCCACCCCCACACTAGGAAGGGACCCAGGAGTGTCACCCAGAGGGTGGGTTGACTTTATTTATTTCCCCCTCACCAGATGGAAGGTACTGTTCTGCCTCTGATCATGAGCTAACAAGAGCCACGAGACAGTTTCCAGGAGGGGCTTTGAGATGGCAAGGCATCTCTCTCTCTCTCTCTCTCTCTCTCTCACACACACACACACACACACACACACACACACAGCTTCCACCATACTTGAAGGGGCTGCTACCTGGCCCTCCTGCAGTCTCTCTCACATTATTGGTCATGGTATCATGAAAGGACACATTTGAGAAGCTATTCCAGTGTTCTCATTACACTGAAACCATCCTTCATTGGAGATGGTCCCAACATATCCCAGATGACTTGGCTACCCAGGACCAGACAGGTAGGATCAGGGTCTCACACATTTCTCTGCCTGGGCTGCTATCTGAGGCCATTCAAGGTGGCTGCGTTGAGAGTTCCCTTGAGATGGGAGGCTGAGGTGTGAGGGGCACCTCAAAGTAGTCAGCTTCTTCTCTGCCACACAGTGAGGTGAAGTGAGTCCAGCCATGGGAGACTAAATAATCCTTGTCTCTTCATTACCTCCAAAAGGTCCTTTAGAGAAGAAATAGCCAGTATTTGGATTTTTACATATTGATGACTCTTCTTCCAAGATTAAGAGATGGGAGTAATATATACATTTCTGAGGGTTGCCTGGGCAACACCCGATGCTATCAACAGGTGTGTAGGAGGATTTCCAAGCATGGAATAAGCCTCAGAGGCTACAGGAATGGCAGTTCCTTTTACCCTTGTTGGAAGACTCAGATCCCAGTGGAATGTTAGGTCAGCATGAAATTCCATGTTTGAATCACAACAAAGACTCACAACAAAGACCCATCTCTAATGGGTAGTCCTAACTGTGTGGCATTGACCCTGATATTGCATGAGGACCAGGCATTCAACACCTGGGTTACGTGGTTGGCAAGCTCATGGTGAGGTGGGCAGAGGGTGGCCAGGCTAGGAAGAGCTATGCTCCCATCACAGCTGGGGGCTCTGGAGCAGCGATAGAGCAGAGAGGGAAGCTGTCAACAGGACTCTCAGTGAATAAGTTTAGCCACTTCAGTGGTCCTCTTCTCCGGAGGGCTGAACGTAAGGTGGACAGTGGATGTGTTATGCAGAAGATCACTGTGAGAGTGGAGCCAGTGTCTGTTGAACACAGATTCTGTGCCAGCTACTGTGCAAAGAGCTCTCCCCACACTACCATGCAACAAACCAGTTTAAAGACTGAGGAAACACGGGCAAGGAGGTTACATGCTGCCCCAGGATCATGGAGCTAATGAAGGGCAGAGTGAGGGTTTGAGCTCAGGTCTGCCAGCCTCCAAAGACAGACCCTTTACTGTGCTTCTTAACTGCTTCCCCCAGACACAGACGGCAGGAGACTTTTACCTGGAGACCGTCTCCCAACAGCATCAGAGTGTTCCTTGTAATTCCCAAAGCATTCGCTGTATCTTGATTCACCCCTTTTGCTCCCACTCAAAAAAAGCACATCCCATGCAAGTGAATGAAAGTGGTATCATTAAATACCATTTGATAGTACTAAGTGCTAAATGAGAAAGAATATTGTGCTTGCAAATTTGGGTGCTTTACCAATATTAACATTCCTAGTAACTGACTTCTTACCATACCCGATTTGAAATCCACCTGTACATCATGACGCTGTTTGAGAATCACCCAGCTATACTACCCATGATGGTGAGTTTAGTCCTCGCTCACGTGTGCTGCAAGGCCAGCCACCTAAATGGGGCTGGTCTCATCCTGAGTGGCAAAGCATACAAAAAGCACAAAAATCAAGGATGTTTAGGCAGGTTGCTACCTTTCAACCAAGTCCTCCTCTAACGTGGCCCCCGGGGTCTCCAAAGGGGCTGCCGTTCTAGGCATGGGTCTGATTTGTAGTAGTGACGCTTCTTATTTTATTTATTTATTTACTGGTTGATTGATTGATTCGATGCTGCTTAGAGAACACTGATTTTAGAGATACTGTTTTGATTTTCATCAGAGCATGCTCCAGTGGGGCTTAGAGGTTCCATAGATATGGTTCACGGACTTCTTGGAGGTGTTGGTGAAGGACCTAGGCTGGGAACGACTTACCAAAGAGAACAGCTACTTTTTTGCGCTTTATGTAACAGAGTTCTACGTACAGTTCCATCTGAAGAAAGACTTTTTGGGGATCTTTTTAAAAGTTCGAAAGCCACTGCTTTAAAATGATGCTTTTGCAATCCCATAGGCAATATCATTCCTGCTTATGGGCGAGTCCCTCTCCTGTGAACCCACTTACCGGCTGGCAGGGAAGAGTTGCTCAGGCACTAAATCTATGTAAAGACCCATCCTCTGGCCTATCCTTTGATAATGGGGCAAGAAGTGAGTCTCCCTTGTGGAGTGGCTGGGCTAGCTAGGATCCAAGGAACAAAAGGAAATGTGCATTGGTGGATGTTGGAAGAAACAGGAAAATAAAACCACCTATTCGGTCTCATGGTGGCCTTTCAGAGTGGAAGGGGAAGGAATATGGGGTAAGGAGCCCTCCTTGTTTTATTAGGGAATGTATTCTACCTCCAGAGGGGGCCTCCTAATTTCTCGGGTGTTTGCAGAAACCATTCGCGTGCATCCAGGCTGTTTCAGAATTGCTGCGCGTTTGAACCTGCTCCAACCAAGCAAATTGACCCTAATGGGGAAATTTTCCTTGGCAGTAGATCGTCTTCCTTTTCACCACCCCCTCTGTCGTCTTCCGGCTGCCCTTCATCTTTTCCAAGTCATAGAAAGTTAAAATTCACCCTTTGGCATCATTCCATAAAGTCAGTTGGTTTCTTCCCCAGTGTTATTCTTTCTCTCACACACACCTCCTTCTGATTTGAAAGACCTTCTCTATTATGGATGAACATGTCTTGCTAAATACATGTACAGTGGAAGTAGGTCTGACCCATATTGACTTCCCAGGGCTATGTCCCTAAAGTACTTTTATAAATTGGTTGACTGGACCTAAGCACACATTTTCCCATCCAGCCATTGGCCCTGGGTTCCCAGGCCTGCCCACAGAAGCCTCTTCTCTAGCCATGGGATGCAGCGCAGGTGTGGACTCTCTCAAGGTGACATGGTGGAATGGACAGAGAACACAGGTTTGGGGATGAGCTAGAATTGGGTTCAAATCTCAGATTATCTTCTGGCTTTGAGCCACTTACCCTTAGAGCTACAATTTCCTCCTCAGTAGATAAAATGAGAGTGCTGACACCCACCTCAGATGTAAAGTAGGCTTGATTACCTTGAGTTAGGGCTAACTGGCAGAACAGTTCTGAGTGCCCAGCACAGAGTGGGTGCTCAGTAAATGGTACTTCCCTATCACCCCTCTCCACCGCCATCATTGAGTCTGAAGAGTCGTACTAGAATTGGCATTCTTCAATGAACAATGAAAAAAGAGGAGAAAATGAAAATGCTACAACATTAGCGATGCACCAAAACAGGGAATCGATCATATCATGAATAAGAAAGAGAGTTTCTGTCTCTATTGCTGGTATTAGGTAACAGGCAGAATTATTCAACTGGAGGAAGATGGAGTAGATGGAGACAAGATGAAGACGCTGAGAGGCTGTCTGGACAGTTTCTGGGCTCAGGGCTGGTTACTGCTGGCCTGTTTGGAGGTGAATTCCCTTAAAAATATCCTAGGGGAATGTGGTCAGTTGTCTTTCTCTGTTTCTCAGGACTGCCAGTCCAGCTGGGGGTAGGAAGAGACAGAACAGCTGGGCAAGAGGAGGGATGGTGGACAGACCCTGAATATTTGATGCCTGGACCCACCCTCCTCTACGACAAATTTCTACTGAGTAATAATCATGTAATGATTAATAGTAATCATTATTTTCCTGATTGTTGATTAATTTAAAAATAAACACTTTGAGGGCTTCCCTGGTGGCGCAGTGGTTGAGAGTGGCCTGCCGATGCAGGAAACGCGGGTTCGTTCCCCGGTCCGGGAAGATCCCACGTGCCGCGGAGCGGCTGGGCCCGTGAGCCATGGCCGCTGAGCCTGCACGTCCGGAGCCTGTGCTCCACAACGGGAGAGGCCACAACAGTGAGAGGCCCGCATACCGCAAAATAAATAAATAAATAAATAAACACTGAAACCATGAACAAATTTCAATGTTAAAGATATTATTCAAACTCAGTAAAATTTATCATGTAGGAACTAATATTTGAGCTTACAAATATCCCATCTCACAGTTCTGCTCTGTTTCACTGTTTTAAATTTTAAATGCAAATAAAAATTTCACATAGAATAACAAGATTGAAGTAAGCTGAGTTCTTTCTCTGTCTCTAGGACACCGTGCTATCATTGTTTACTTTGAACCTACCGTTTGAACACAGGGATATGTTTAGTAAGTACCACAGTGACCAAGACACAAACGGGCCATAAGTGAGCTTGAACAATTCTGCATTTTAAGAATGGACTTTTTTTTTTTTTTGAGAGTTATGTTTTATTCGGCAGGAATTTTTAGGACTTCAAGTCTGGGAGGCAGCATCTCAAGTAACGCTGAGAGAACTGCTCCAAGGAGGCCAGGCAGGGCGTCAGGTTATATAGAAGTTTTGCAACAAAAGGGCAGGTCGTCTGACCTTCAAAAGATTATTGTTAATTGAAAAAAAAAACATATCTCGAGTTAAGAAATTTAGCGCTTTTCTATGCATGGGAAGATGCAAGAGTCTGGGCTCACTGAAATCATCCCTTTGATATGCACCTCAGCTATCTGGGGCCAGTATCCTGTGTTTTCACATCCTGAGTTTCCTCAGGGCTACCCGTAGGGAGTAGATGGCAGGTAAAGTATGGACTCTTGAAATACCCAGGGAGCTAAGGGGAGCTAGGTTTGTGTGTGTTTGGCTGACTTCATAACCTCCAGGTGGAATGTGATTTTTATTAAAGAACAGGTAATAAGAACATGCTAATTTGAAGCTTATGTATATTATTAAAACTCAACAACAACTGCAGCAGTCGTTTAGAACTTAGACCAACGAGAGGTTTTCTTGGGGAGGGGTATTTTATCACTGACATTGTTTCGACTTTCTAGAGCAAGACGAGAAAAAAAAGTAGCCTGACTTAGAGTCAGTTTTATTATTGTTTTTACATCCCTACAGACGATGAACCTCTTCTTCTTCCCATCCCATCGGTGGCCTATCGCCACGGCCCTGCCAACGGTAAGGCCCAGGTGTGGCAGGCACTGTTTAGTGCTCACCCACCAGCCATTCCTACTTCCTCCTCTAACAGAAGTCCATCTTGTTTGTCACTGAACGTTAAAAAGTGAGCCTCTCCCCCAGCTTCAGGGAGTAAACATATTTTAAACCAATCATGGCAATCCATTTCTCCTCTGACAGTGATTGCTTCGGGGTCAGTATGTTTCTGGATTCTGGCCAAGAAGATGTGAGGATAAGTCTGCTGGAGTGGGAATGGGGAACTTCTGGGAAAGATTGTCCTCCGGAATCATATCAAATCAAAACAAACAAACACTGAAAAACAAACTAGAGACATAAGGGGTGACATTTCTCCCAGCATAAACACACATATGCATACATCCGCTTCCTGGCTTTGGACACACTCGGTGAGGAAGTGGTGCTTACGCCACAAGACGCAACTTCATCCCTGGGGGAACAAGGCGAAGGTGACAGCCAGTATGCTAAGGACGGCCCACCAAAAAGATGAAACCACCTGCCCCCGGAGTCTTTGCCGTGTGAGATCATAGACTCCTATCCCTGAAGCCACTGGACTCTCCTGGTGCTTGAAGCCAAAACCAGCATAGAGTTATCGTTGAGTGGGTGTGCATGTGGGGAAAGACGGTCACCCAAGGAAGTGGCACAGCTCAGTATGGAGAAAAGCAGGGAGAAGGGAGAGCACAGTGTGTACTGGGCCTCCCGTGGTATGGGGGAGAAGGAAAAGAGGGGAGTGGAGAAGAGACATGGGGCCAGGGGCTTCTGATCTTGGCTTTGGATGGTACCACTGGCCTGAACGTCTTGGCAACTGAACCAGAACCAAGGTATCTGAGTGGATGAGCTGGGGGATGGATGGGGCAGGGTGCACATGGGCATTTGTGAGCCAGGGAGGCTGTTACTAGTGCAGTGACCACCCATGTAATCCATCAATCATTGCACTCACTGTGCTTCTCCTTCCCAAACAAGGAAGGCATAGTAAACAATAAAATAGTGTGAACTGAGAGAAAGTCAGTGGCCCTGAGCCATTTGCTGATTCAGTCTTTATCCTAGCCTTGGTCCCCTAGAAAACAGAGCCTGAGGCCAGCTTTGAAATGCTGATACTTCATTGGAGAGGTACAAGGCCAGGGAATGGAGGGTGGTGTAAAGGGGAGGTGGGGGGGGGAGGACAGATGCCAAGCAATATGACACGGTGTGTACTGTGCTGGCCACCACGTCTCATCTGGCCTCAAAGAGACCTAGCAGGTTGCTTGGGGTGCATGTCTCTTCTGGAAGGTTTATAAAGAGAAACCACACCATGAAACAGGGCACAGAGGGCAGAAAAAAAGGGAAGAACTCAGGGAGCTACCCTCCTGAACTTCTGGGGTGCATCGTCCGGCCCCTCAGTAAACCAAACCTCATGCACCAGACGTGGAGGTGAGACTCAGCCTGAGTGGGTGTCGAGCAAGAGAGAGAAAAATGGAGACAGTCGAGGGAACCTGCAATGACACCTACCGTGTGCACGTGTGGCTCGGGCTCTGGAGCCAGGTAATGTCCTTCAGTGTGCAGGGGCAAGCCATCCCACCTTGTCCCACAGTTGTCCCTCTCCTTGTGGGGCTCAGACACCCTTCAGGAGGCCTTGACGTGTTCTCCACCACTCTTCCATTCCTTTCCTCATCACCCTTCCAGTCTGCTTTCGAAGCAAGTCCCTCAGGGCTGAGCATAAAATTCCATCAGTGCCTTTAGTAAGGGAGAGTAAAGAGGAATTATGGCTGTTCTCTGCTCGGCTGGGTTTTGTAGAATTACCCCAAAGCAGTGTTTATCATGCCATTGAGCTGGAGGCCCATGCTTAATGTACTATCTGTCCTGACCCCAGATGTCTCTCTGCATCGCTGCTCTTCCACCAGCTCTCCTACAGTCTGGCTCATTCTAGGGTCAGTGCTGACAAGTGTATTACCCGTGTTTATCCATATTAAATCTTGTATCGTTGACTGCCCTTTACCCATTTCTGTAAACTCTCTTTGGTCCTCCTGCAGTTTCCCTTCCTGCCTTGCCATGTCCTTCTTGGAAAGGCAAACCCTTCTAAGTCAGGAGTTCTAGTGAAGCTTGTTCCTAATTGTTTACGAAGGATAAAGCCGTTAGAGGTGGCCCTGCTACAAGGCTGGAGACTTCACCTGGAATTGGTACTGACCCACTCATAATTACATCATTCAGAGCAGTGGGGACTTCACCGATGGAGCTGGTTTCATTACAATATACATTTGGGAAGCTAACAGTTGGCCAGCACTTTTCTCATGTAAAAACACAGCCGAAAGCTATCATCTTAATCACGTTTTACATAGCTAGAGCATTTGACAGTTTATAAAACACATGTTTGACTTTTCCTAAAACCTAAAAGCATTTGCTATTTTTCCCTCTCCATAAAACATTTTACTAGAACAAAAATAAAATGCATTTTATTCTGAAAAATAATGAAATAAGCTTTACCTTAACTGAGCCATTAGGAAATGAAAACACAGTTCAATGTTCCCAGGGTTGACTTTTATGTCATTAATGCTAGGGACACAGGCTCAGCCAACATGTTTCTTTGTTCCCAGTAGATAACAACACCTTACATGTGTTTGGTAGTTTAGAATTAATTTGCCCAAAGTTTCATGTATTTCGTGATTTCTTTAAGATGATTATCCCTGAGAAGAGAAATGAACTAAGAGGCATAATCTGTGAGTTTGCAAAGCAAATTCTTCACTCTTTCTGTAGCTAGTGTTGACTGTGAGATTTTGGCAGTTAAAACCATCATCAAAGAAAAAGTTTGCCTTCTACCAATGACGAGGCCCTAGAAACAAATTGTCTGCTTGGTATTTGAAATCAACTGTTTTATGCTTAAATTGATGCAAAAGCCACAAAAAATTAGATGATAAATTAATATGTGACAGATGAAAATAAGGTCAAATCTCTTTGTTATTAGTTACGAAAAAAACCCACAATCCAGGGCTTCCCTGGTGGCGCAGTGGTTGAGAGTCCACCTGCCGATGCAGGGGACACGGGTTCGTGCCCCGGTCCGGGCAGATGTCACATCCCGCGGAGCAACTGGGCCCGTGAGCCATGGCCGCTGAGCCTGCGCGTCCAGAGCCTGTGCTCCGCAGCGGGAGAGGCCACAACAGTGAGAGGCCCGCAAACTGAAAAAAAAAAAAAAAAAAAAAAACCCTACAATCCACTGTAATGGAAAATATTTCATTAGACAGATCATTCATTCAGTTAATCGCTGGTTGTTTAATGCGTCCTAGGTAGCAGGTACTATCAAGGCACATTCTCCTCTCCCCTCCCCCTCCCCACATCCTTCTCCTCCTTCTCTGCCTCTCTTCCTCTCTTTGTACTCCTTCTCTGGATCATCTTTCTTTCCCCCCAAATTTGGCAGGTGACAAAGCTCTTAGAGTCATGATGTGTTCTTATTCTCCTGGTGATGAGGAAGGAAAACGATCTTTGTTTCTATGGAGAGACATGTCCCACCCTCGTGACCCCACAGCTGGCCCACTCACTGCAGTCCCCATCTTGCACAGGGCAAGGAATCTTTTTGGCCAGCAGAGAACTTCAATATGCCATTCAGCTGTGTTGGTGAGAATGGGATCTTGAGGCTCAGGGGAAAAAAAAAAAATGGAGCTTTGAAATATCTGGAAGTTATTCCAAGGCCCCTGGTAAGGATTTCAGATGATGAAACGGCTGATAGTGGTGGTGGGAGGGAACCCAAGCATTTATCCACTCAAGACGTCATCCCCTTCACATTTTATCTTTGGTGTCATGGCGGCAGCACTAATAGGACACGAGCCTTCTTGCCCCAATAATGGCCCATTACAGCTTCAGGAAAAGCCATCATGTTTCCGCAGCATTTATCTGTCAGCAGGAGACTATTATGGGAGCACAAACTCGCATTGTATTAGTGTTATCAGTTCATTATGATTCTTGGGACGCGTGCCAGCCAGTGGGCTGCCAGTCTGCTGACCAGCGCTCGGGGATATAACTCCACACCCCAAATTCAAGCACTGAGAAGAGAGTGGGCCCACAGGGGTGTGTGGTTGGGACATTGTCTCTGGCCAGGAGTCCATGGAGCCCTGGCCTGATCAGCACAGTATCCAGAGATGTCCAGGTTAGGCTGACTCTCCAGGCTGGGCCCACCTTAGTCCTCATGGACCGTCAATGGTTGTGCTTCCCTGACTCACCTCCCCCAGCGCTTACCCTGGGGTGGAACAGAAACAGGCTTGGACTGTGATTCAGACAGTTTCACGGAGGCATCCTCTCCTTCCTGGGCTGGTGGTAAGAATTAACTATACACCTTGTGTTTCTCAAGGCATCATTCTCACCTGGAAACATGGTTTGGGGAACATGGATAAGGTTGAGGGACAGGGACGCTGTAACCAAACAAGCAGTGTCCCGCATTCACCATGCTTAGGGGGCACGTGGTGGAATTGCCAGAAATTCTCGTCGCTCTTGTCTTTTAGTGATGAAGCCATTAGGTCCTCCTGCTAGGTTGCCTGGCTTGAAAGATGAGAAAAGCCTCCCCATTGTTGAGCTGGAAGTAGCCCGTCCAGGGAGGGGATTCAAGAACCCGAGAGACACCGCTCGCTGCTGCCTTGCATGTGCAGAAATGAGCAGTGTCAGGGGCAGCGGGGCGCCTCAAGACAGGGACATACACACCAAGACCAGTGCAAGGTGGCGATCTTCACCACACTTGTGGCAAGGGGTGCTGCGCTGGGGTCAGCCGCATAGATCATGGCAAGACAGCTTGAGTGGCCCTCGAGATCCAGGTGCAGGCGTTCGGACAGCCCATTCTAAGGACTTAGCCAGGCTGGGATGGGAAAGAGTGGGTGGCTAGTGTGGACCTGGGTTCGGCTATGCGTGAGATACTTGGTGCTTTTTGTACCCAGAGGAACATAGATTTGGGGGACAGAACACTCCGAGCTGTGTCTGGGTATGTTTTCCTACTTATCTGCCTCCCGGACCCCACCCCAAGGAGACCACTTGGGGAAGGGTGTGGACACAGAAGTCTGGGTCCCCACCATCTCCCAGGTGATGTGTGTGTGGAGTGTTGTTGCCAAGGGCATGGTTCTGGTTTGTCTTCGTATTCCTTAGGAAAGAGCTTGAACTTGGGCAAGCAGGGAGGAGGGAAAGTGAAGAGACTTGTATACAGAGAGTTAGGAGTTGAATAAGTAGAAACCCGTGCTTTGCCAGTTGCTCGCCATGTGACCTTGGCCCACACAGGGCCATTTACGCATTTCCGTATTTATAAAGTCTGCTGATGATTCTAAATGATTCCCTGAACCCTCCCCACCCACACTCCCCAGCCGTAAGGTCCTACGAATGTAATAAATATCTATTTAAAGGAATTTGTCACAAGAGAAAGTCAGCTGCTGTCCCCTTCTACCCTCCACAATTACTGTGTCTAATACATTTTGTTCCATTCCCTTTGGGCTGACTTGCCCACCTAGGCATGCCAGTACTGGGACACGGGACAGTGAAGGGGTGGCTTAGAGTTTTTTGCTGGGGTGGATTACCAATAGCCCCTGCTCCAGGGGAGCAGTGGAAGATTGAGATGATGACTGGCTGAATGAATTTCAAGCTTGAGGGAGCACAAGAGCCTTGCCCACCCCATTCTACCCCCTTTGTTTTCTGGAGAAGAGATGACATCAGCAAGGCCACGCGGAGTGGTCAGGACCAGATCCCGGAGTCCTCTGCACGCTCCCACACTACCGCTTCTCCAGCTACAGGTGTGGAACCCACTCTAGCTTCGGGAAGGAAATCCATCCCCCCATGAGCTGGCTGAGGACAGAGAGGGAGAAAAGCTGGTACCATGAATAGTGTGTGTCCTGGCCATGTTTGCCTGGAAAAACCACAGGAGAAGCCTGGGTCTGCCAGGCTGAATCAGGTCGCCAGGATGTCTCCACTGGTGGGTCCTCTTCTCCCCTGCAGTGGAGTCCACAGGCTCACACTTGCCAGGGAGGGAAAGGAGGAAGAACTCTGCCCCAGGGCCATGTGCAAGGGGACTGGACAGGCACCGCGGAGGAAGATGGTCAGAAGAGGACCAGATCTTAGGGACCTCATTCTCGCCCTGGAGGACAATCTGCTTGTGCCCAGGGATGAGGCCCTCAGTTCCTGCATCCCTGTGCCTTGGATGCAGACAGTAGTTGTGTGGGCGTTAGCCTAGCTTTTTTTTTTTTTTAATTAATTTTTATTAGAGTATAGCTGAGTTACAGTGTTGTGTTAATTTCCGCTGTACAGCAAAGTGAATCAGTTATACATATACATATATCCACTCTTTTGTAGATTCTATTCCCGTACAGGTCATTACTGAGTAGAGTTGCCTGTGCTGTACGTATTCTTATTAATTATCTACTTTATATAATATATAGTAGCGTGTGTGTGTTTTGAGCCTGTTTTCCCTCATTCGCCCCCAGTGGCTTTGCACCCAATGCTCCGGGCTGTGAAGTTGTCTTTCTTTTCATGCTCCATTGACTGTGCTCTGTCTCCAGTTTAAAAAAGGTGCACCCACCCAAAGCAAGGAGCCAACAGATCTCATACAACCTGTCAGGGACTAAGCCCCTCCAGGGTAGCCAGCCTGTGGGCTTTGCCCACTCCCACCCTCCAAACTGCTGTGGTCTAACATTTCATTCAACAAAGTCTTTATCAAGCAACTGCTGTGTGCTAGGCACCGGTAAGCACTGGGGTTTCTCCAGTGAGCAAAGACAGACAAGGTCCCTGCCCTTATGGAGCTTACAATCTAGTGTGTGTGTGCCGGCGTAGGGGGTATTATTCATACCAATATGCGTATAATTGCAAACTAATAAATTACCTGAAGCAAGGCAAATAGCAGAAGGTTCTGGCGTGATCTGGAAGGTGGGGCGTTCTAGGTGGCAGGGGCAGAGCCTGAGGGGGACACGGCACGGACTGAGGAGAGGTGGGGAGACAACAGGAGCCTGTCATCTGGGGCTTGCCTTGTAGACCACAGGGAAGGACTGGGGCCTTTTTCCTGATTGCAACAAATTGCAAAGGAGACTTTGGGTGTGCATCTGACAGTGCACTCCCTGGCTGCTGTGGCTTGGAGAGTGGATTTCCAGGGGCCAGAAAGGATACAGAGAAACCAGTCACTGAGGTCTTGGCAAGAGATGGTGGTTGTGTCTCTGCACCTCTCTTTCCGTCTCCAACGTAACCAAGTACCTATGTGATTAAAACAATCCGGGCTGCCAGGGGTTCTGCTGACAGAGTCGACATCTTCATCCATCTCTGTGTGAGATATCTGCCAGCGCCCCGAGCCTGGAGAATCCCATGCGTTCCTGCACTTCAGCACATAGGAAAAACCTCAGCTTTGTTTCCCAGCCTGCACGAGCTTCCATTTATCCAAGTCAAGTATCATCTGCTGTCTTGCTGCCCATTCCCCAGCCCCTCCTGAGTGGCCAGCCCCTCCTGGGGTTGCTCACAACCCCCCTGCTTTTATTCCTGAAGTGCTTGGACACTGCCTGCAGTTACACTCCATTTAGACATTATTTGGGTGATAAAATGAAATTCCCCCCCCCCTTGGGCTCCTTGTCTTTTGCAGAATATAGGAGAATAAGGTGGTGGTCTCTCCTGAGGGCTTTTCCCCTTCCTTAAATAATTCTATACCTGTCCTCTCCCCACACTCATGTGAATCATCAAATTGATTATCCCTGTGGCTGTCACATCTCAAAAGATGACAAGCCCCAGAAGAAGGATTGGGGCTCGACGTAAAGCTGGTTTTGGTACAGTGGCAGCCCGTAACATTCAGGTTCTTGGAGGGAGCAGCAGACAGGGATTGCAGGTGTGTTTGTAGCTGGGGATTCAGGTGTGTATGTTGAAGTGTCTACTTGTGCCTCGAAGTGGATGTGGCAGGTAAGTTGGTTGTTCAACCACAACTGTGTTTTTCTAAGCAGACAGGAATTTATTTGCTCGTGTCTGTGTCCTGGGTACCGTTTCTGAGAGTTGCCAGTGAGCATCATTTTATACATCTAGAGAGTGTCTCATAGAAGCGTGCCCTGCGTCTCACCATATGAGAGCCTTTCAGAACCCACTGGCCCAGGTGATGAGAGCTGGGAAGGGAATCAGTTTCTATCCTGTTCTCTCTTGCTGGGCCTCACCTGCTGGCCTGACCCTTTGCACTTCTGTGCACCAAACACCAGGTTTGAGGCTATGAATTTCTAAGGCGCTGGCCTCTTCTCCTTGATATGAGGGAGGAGAAATGTGACTCATTTTTAATTTGTAAAACAGACCCCTTCCGAAAGGCTGAGGGGTGAGTTTGCTAAACCTGCCAGTTAAAAGATAGGATGGGGGTGAGAAGATATACAAGGGGCATATCTTTCAACCCCCCAAACCCACCAGCCAGTTGGACAATTTTTTTTTTCTTTAATGGCGAGAGGACAGGCCTTGCAGCTCTACAGCACAATCCTACTCTTCAGGAGGTGGGGACCTCGCGCGAGCGTCTGATTCCATTGAAGTCTCTCTGGCTCACCCCCCTCCCCCCACCCCAGCTCGATTCTGTCACTTTAAGTCCAGCCCCTGAGAGATAGCCAATAGGAGCCAAACCATACATCAGTCTCCCAGCCTTAAAGCTACAGTAGGGTTAGTGGGCTCCAAGTCTCTGGTGCCCGAGCCTCCTCCACGGCTTCCCATCCCCTCTGCCCGCTCGGAGTGTGTGCATCAGTGGGAGCGCTGGGCTGGGCGCGCAAGGCTCTCTGCCTCCCTCTCGCCCCACCACGGTGCTTCCTTCCACTCTGCCTTCTCCCGCTCACCGTGCCCCTGCCCGGACTCGCACCTCGCCGGTGCCCTTCACTCGCTCTTCCGCGTGATTTCCCCGCCGCCTTTCTCTACCAACTGGGAATGCTAAAAGGGGACTGATGGACGTGTCAGAACTCTGCATCCCGGACCCCCTCGGCTACCACAACCAGTAGGTCCTCTGCTTCTCCGTCTGTGTCTGTCCTTCCGTCTGGGTGTCGCAGTTCTTCTTCTAGGCATTCTTGAAGTGGCAGGGATCCTGGGGGCACTTGGGGGGGTGGGGAGGTTGGAAAGGGAAAACCACCCACTTCCTGGGTTTCCTTCTGGGGATAAACCCGACTCTAACTTTTCCCTCACCCCCTTTTACAAACCCTCACTTTTAGGTAAGAGCGGAGCTTTCTCATTCACTCTTTCTCTCAGACCTTCCCTGCGGGGAGAAAATCTTTGCGTTTCTGTGGGTTGGGGAGGAGCAAGCCTAGAACAGGTGCGGGAGTGTCGCAAGGATACCGGGTCCCATCCGGGAAAGCCTCCCTGCGAGCCCTTTGACTTTAATGTTTATTTCCATACTGGGGGAACGATCCCGGCAAGGGGACGAAATCGAACGTGCCGCGCAGGTTTGGAAACTGTGGGCGGCCAGCGCCGCCTCGCACCGCAGTCCCAGTGGGGCGCCCCGAGGGCACGCACGCGGCGCGGTGGACTCAAGCCACCCCAGGGGTGCGGGCGGCGCGGCCCGGGCAGACTGCGCCCCGCACGCCCCGCGAGGGGAGCCCGCATCCCGCTGGGAGTGGGGACAGTCGGCTCAGCGCAGCGGCGGAGGCAAAGTTGGTTCGCGGCTTTAGGAGAGGCTGCGCCCTGCGAAACAGACTGGCGTGATTTCCGTGCCCCGGGGCGGCTTAGCGCTCGCCTCCCTGGAACCCTGGGTTGTCTGAGCGGCGTGCGCGTGGGTGACGGCGGGGACTGCAGGAAGCGACTCGCAGTAACCGCGGGTCCCCGAGCTTGGGCAGCGTGCCGAGCGCGCAGAGTGAGGAAGCGGAGAACTGATTCCCTGAACGGTGGGAGGCTGCCCCGCGCGGCCAGCCTGGGCTCTCCGGGGTCCTGCCCCGGCCACCCGCGGTTTCCCTCCCAGGGCCCTCCGCGGTTGTCGTCCCACCTGCCCGGGTACCTGCCCTGGTCTCCCCGCGGGCTCTACGCGTGCCGCCGCGCTCCGGGCTGGTGTCCCGGCGTCGGGGTGTGGGCGCGTGCAAAGTGGTCCCTCGGAAGGCTTCAAACAATAATACAATGAAAACTCTAGGTTCTCGCGGAACTGTTTAACTTCTTCCTCTTTTTCCTCCCCCTTTTTTTTCCTGAAGCAAACAGAACTACCAAAGTCAGTTCTCGTACCGCCATCCTTTCATTTTTGTACCACCCCTTCCTCCCAAGAACCGCGACATCCCTACAACAATACTCTGGATAACGTGGGGTCCCAGGAAGTGTGATTACATCCCCCTCGCTGCACAGAATACCTCCACCCCAGGTGGACCACGCGTGAGAGAGGAGGCAACTTCACAGCAGCATCTCCTGGGGGTGACCGGACTGTCCAGCCTCCACGCTGACCTTTTTGCTTGTAGTTTTGGGGTTTCCCTCGGCAGAGGGTCCTTTAGATGCCGCCAGAATTTAGACAGAGTGTCAGAAGAAGGCGATTGCGTTGGGAGATGAGGGGAATCTTTAATTATAATGGATTCAGATTTCCATTAGTTTGAAAAGTGGCTTTTCATTCTCTTTAAAGGTTACACTGATCCCAGCTTGCGTGGCTGGTGGGGGTGGAGTGAGGGGTAGTTTCACGCTCCTTCCGTAAGAGAGTGGGAGCCCCCAAAGGAACCTCCGGCGTGGGCGAAGCTGTGAACAATGTAGGATGTTTGTGGGGGCATTTCCTCATGTAAAACTACCAAGTACGACAAATATTGGATATTTAAATTATTTAGGTCACTCTCTCCAGAGGTGCCTTCTTTAGTTGAGCTTGAAATATCTATGTATTTGTCCCTGGCTCAAGTCACAGTCAATAAATATGAAATTTCCTATGGGGAAGTACATCTTTTGATTATGTTGACCAAGAAAGCAAGGAGAGATGGGGGATTTAGCAGTTGGGTAATTCATCGAGTTGACGGCAACCCTGGCTTGAGTTTGAGGAGAAATATGGGCAAAAAAAGAATGTCGGGGAAGCGGCAAAGGGGAGAGAGGGAGCTGAGGTCCTGGGTGTCTGGGAAATGTTTGAAGTGGAAATCAGTTATAAAGTAAGCCTGAGAGTGGTTTGAACTCCCTAGCCTTCTTGGTTTCTTTGCAAGGAATTAGCGTCTCACTCCATGGGACAGAGGAAAAGCCAGAAACATGCCTGCTTTTTCTACGGAGAAGCTAAGCATCCCTGTGAGATGCTGTTTCTCAGAGCCCAGGACCTGCTGGGCAACCGCCAAAGCATTAGTGAGCTGGCCCCATATACAGGTGTGTGCCTCCTGGCGAGGGTTTACCTCTGCTGTAGTCACAGGGGTCCAAAATTTCCAAGGACGAGTTTGTGGAGGTCAGAGGCTGGTTTGGGGGGAGGCGTCTTTCTGACCTCAGCCCCGGTGCTTCACAAGCAGCTTTAGAGCCACTGGTAGCAAAGTAACAAGACAGAGGACTGCATTGTTTGGTCTGTTGGAAGGACCATAGAATGAATCCATCCATTACGGTGCCGATGTTTCTTGGGGAACATATGCAAGAGTGGGTTCGAGTGCTCTGTACACACAATTTCTACCTCTTTGGCTTAGTTGATATCCCTGGACTGGAAAAAACCCAAGGGTGCAGGGACCACAGTCCAGTGAGAAAGAACTTCCCATACTTCCTTCTCACCTGCTGATACACAGAGAGCATTTTTTTAATGCTTTAGTGTTATTTTCACTTTCCAGGTGAGAAATTAACACACACACACACACACACACACACACAGATACACCCGGACCTTCGTACCTTTCTCTCCTTCATTTTCATTTTCCTGTAGCCAATCCTGTAGGTGATTCCATTACCAGTTCTAATCAATATTTTATGTACATATATAATCAGCCAGAGTGGGAGTGAGTGTGCTGGCCTGTGTGGGATTGTGTACAAATGCGTCGGGGACGGACCTGATGGAGACCCTCAGCATAAAATCCAGGGAGCAGGGGGCGCTGCGTCACCCAGGGTCCGATGACCACTTTGCTGATGTTAAAGAAACAGAGAACAAACTGTCCTGAAGGTAAAATATGTGGGTTCACACGTAGGAAAAATGCCACATGGTAATTCAGAATCAGTGACCCGGAGAAAAACAAAGGGGGAAATTAATTTTTAATGGTACATGTAAAAATAAATCAGAGTGAGGACATTAGTCTTGGTTTTCTGAGGGAGGAGCTCTAGGAAATAAACTTTTACGTGCCTGCCACACTTCTGGAGGTGTGGGCTGCCATGGAAGAGGGTGGGCTCGTTCAGGCCTGAGGGTGATAAACTAGGAGGAAACAGTGGGTCAACGCAGAGGGCCCCAGTCCCTGATAAGGCCCTTTCCAGCTCAGTGAGGTCTTGACATCAACTGGAAATTTCCTCTCGGAGCTTATTTCCCCAACTCCATTTTACAAACAGTCCTCGATTTTACCAATAATTGGGACATATAAAAATATGTTTCTTAAAAAAATATATATGAAGAAACAAACTGACCCACCAAACAAGAACATTTCCATTCTATTGATTTGGAGTAATCAATACCTATTCCATTTAGTCTAAGAGAGGAGGGACAGAGGGGACTTTCGGGGAAAGCTCTGTGAGGGAAGTGGCTGTGATAGAGATTTCATGTCACAACCCTGCCTTCTCAGAGTGCCCCCCCCCCACCCCGGCCCTAGCCCAGGGGGCCTTCGTGACCTTGTCCTGTGTGTTTGATCCGTATTCCTGATAATGGGACATTTTGCCAAATGGTTTTTATTTAAGATAATCCATACTCATTGAAAGTTTGTCACCTTCCTCAGTGCTCTGCAAAATGCCTGGTTTCTTTTGAGCAGTTGGAACTGGGAAGCTCTGTACAAGTCTGGCCAAAAAGAGGGGTGGGTTATGAGAGAGACATTGCGAGCGTGTTTGCCTGGCGGGTGGGCGATGGAGCTGGCTGTGTGAGGATTCAAAAGGAAATCAAGTTCAGTTCGGAAGACAGCCGAACAGTTAGATAAGAGGCGGGATGCTTTTGACATGGTTCTGCAGCGCTGTTCCCTAGAACTTGTCTTCGCGGATGCTTTAAGTGGTTTCCTCAATATGTTCTAATTTAAGGGGAAGGAATAGCAGATACTTAGACCGTAATCCACTCCTTCAAAGTAAAGTCCAGAGCCCACACCCTGAACACCCCAGGCCGGTGCCTTTCCACACCTACTAGCCATCATCTGGCTCTGTCTTTTCTCTCTGCAAGCAAGGCCCTCCCAGTCTCTTCCAGCTTGACCAGGAGGTCTGCCCAGAATTAGTCAGGACTCCTCACAGCTCTTGCTGGGAGCTTCTTTCTTGGTATCGGGTGGCTTTTGGCTGAATGATCCCATGGGGGACCCCAGCATGGCTTGAGGGCTGAGCCTCTGATGTCCTCCGTAGTGGCTGTGGTTCCCAGAGGGTGCGTGGGCCCAGGAGGGGGCTGCTAGTAGGGGGTCCACAGACCATGCCAGGAATCCTGGAAGGGCTCAACTTGGGGATGCTGGGACCAGACAAATCTGAGCCCACCTCCTGCCCTTGAGGTCATTTGCTGATTTCTAGGGATAAATCAAAGGTCTTTTTAACACTGTTAAGTGCTGGTGACCCCTGACTGGGTTTCATCTCTGGTGAGCATCCCCTTTCTCAGTCCCATCAGCCTCAGACCTCCGGGGAAGGGTCACATGCATGGTCATTCCTCGGAGGAGAGGCCCATAGGCTTCTGCTGGCCCCGGTGTCCCGCGTGGCTGGGGTGGCCTGCGGCAGGATCACATCCCGGTTGTCCCATGGGCTGGTATGGCCAGGTCCCTGCGCAGGGAGGTTGCGGTGTTTATAATTGCAAATGTAATTAGCAGACCAGCTCTGGGGGGACTGGGAAGCTCAACTTCTCTGCACATCACAGTGACCCCTGTGCTGGCTGGCCGGCAGATTAACCCTCCCCGGGCCAGCCTGCCCCTGCCCTCCCTCTGGTGAGGCCGCTGACCTTTCACTGATAATGGCAGGGCTGTCCCGGGGGAGGGATGGCAGGGCCAGACCCCTTCCTCGGAGAGGTTGTCAGGGCAATGCCTGGGAGAGGTCAGTCGCTGAGGGTGTAGTTTTTCCCTAGGCCACTGGGCATGTGACCCTTACCACTAGTGACAGTGTGACCCCACATGGCAGGCTGCCCTGGGGCATTTCCTCGTGCACTTCCTGGGCCACGCTGGAAGCAGGTCACCAGAAGACTTCGGGTGCGTGCTGGTCTGTGGCTCTGGGCGCCTTGCTGGGGAAAGCAGGGCTCTGGAGGGGGCGTCCTGTGGCTTCGGAAGACTGCTCCTGGGGCTCAGCGAGCAGAGGGGAGTGAGTGCCTGCTGGCCCCCAGGTTCTGCGGGGCTGCCCCCACTCCGGATGTGGCACGGGGAGGCACGCCATAGGACAGCGTGGGCTCAGTTTGTCCCTAGGAGCAGAGACCGCCAAGCAACCATCCAACAAAAGACACTGACAGGGCTTCCCTGGTGGCGCAGTGGTTGAGAGTCCGCCTGCCGATGCAGGGGACACGGGTTCGTGCCCCGGTCCGGGAGGATCCCACATGCCACAGAGCGGCTGGGACCGTGAGCCATGGCCGCTAAGCCTGTGCGTCCGGAGCCTGTGCTCCGCAACGGGAGAGGCCACAGCAGTGAGAGGCCCATACCGCAAAAATAAAAAAAAAAAGACACTGACAAACGAGGTGAGTGGGAAACTTGGAGCCGCCTGGTCCCTAGCCCCAGCCCCTCCTGTGAGTGTACTGGTCTCTGCCCACTTAGAGGGCCTTTCTATACCGATCAGGATTAGAACAGAAAGGATTTTTAATAGCACCTTTAGTTGTAAGCATTGGCTTAAGGGAGTGTCAAGACCTTTCTTGTTGCCGTCAACACCCTTGATATAGAGGATATCTCTGAACCCCGAAACGTCAAGAGCCGCATCTGTTCCTAGGAGAGTGTCTGTGTGTGTACGGGTGTGAGAGCGTGCTGTGGTGGGGTCCCCTTTCAGATGGGCGTCACGGGGGCGACGGGCTCTGCTGTTTAAACACAGCCCCGGCCACCCTGCCTTTTACCCCTTGCCTAGACTGAGGTCAGGCTGTGGCCACATTTCCATGAGGGGCTGCTGAGGCTTGGGGTTTTTCCGTGGTGTGAGAGGGAGCGCAGAGAGACTCAAGGGCTGGCTGTCCCTGCTGCCAGAGGAGTTCAGTCTTTCTTTAGAGGCTCTCTTGAGTTTTCTGGGCCTGGGTAAGGCTGGCAGACCCCAGAGAAGGTGAGCAGGCCGTACTGCCCTTCTCCAGCAGAACAGATGGCCACGCTCAAAGGAGCATTGGGATTTCTGCCCCAGGTCCCCGACTAACCCTTCTCTCCCTGGATAGGGCCATTGACAGTCTATCGCTAAAAAGGTCAAACGTGTTCTTAAGTCAAGGAAAATCAGACTGGTTTTAATCTGCCCATGGGATGTTCAGTATGGAATTGGACAAGATGGGGGAAAAATCTATTGGCAAAATGTCTTAAATTCAGAGTTGTGTGTGCTTGGGTTAAAATAAGCCCCAAGCAAAAGTTTTCCTGGGGGTTACAGACATAAGTTTTTTCATCTTCATTTTGCCATGCTTTTTAACCTATACACATTGTAGTCCCAAAGAAGTTTTTTTCCCCTTCTTTTCCTCTCTGTCTCCCTTCCCCCCTCTCTCTCCCTCTCTCTCTCTTTAAATTTCTGTCCTCTGTTCCTTAGGACTTTAAAATATCCTATTCAATATTGTCATTTGGTGTCCCCGGGATTGAGCCTTTTCTGGAAATGGTTTTCTGGATAATGTTATTTTGTTTCTCAATGTCATTTCATCCAGAGGTCAAAAGGCAGTTAAACAAACTCCAACAAGCTTTTGTTTTTATCTTCTTGTTTCAAATGTGATCGATTTTCATTTAAAACTGTATCAGAATCCTCTCCTGCCAGTTACAGCAGCAGTCAGCCTCACGCCTCATCGGTGTTTACTGAAACACTACATTAAAATTGCACAGATGTGAAGGGCCCAATTAGAGTCAAGCTTTTCTATCTAGGAAGCCGTGAGTTTCAAAACCCCAAATGCTAAGTGTTATTTTAACGTGGCTCTTTATTTTTTTTAATTGCTTGAATTAACTTGAATTCATAAATTTGGGTTTTTTTTCTTCTTATTGTTAGAAAATTCTTAAAGTATTATATTTACTTAGATTTATGCTTTCGGTTTTTTCACCTGGCTTGTATGTTTAAAAAGATACCCGGCAAAAGGTTTTTGATCATCACTGGTCTTTTCGTGTGTTCTTGGTTTCTAAAGGGCAAAGAACAAGGAAATACAGTCGTAAGAAAATGCTCTAGGGGAGGGTGGAGGATGTGAAGGGTGATGCTTCAGATGAAATTCTCTCATGTCTTCTACAATTTAACATTTTCCTTTGTCTTATTTTTTTCCCTCTATTTTCATCCCAACTTGCTCTAGTTTGCCTTTGTCCTTTCGTCCCTCTTTGGTTTTATACGTTTTGGAGGAAGGAGTGTAGGGTGTGTGCGTCTGTGTGTGTGTCTACCTGAGCGTGTGTGCATGTGTGTGTGTCTGAGCGTGAGGGTGTGTTGGAGCCGTTTTGAGCTGCTGCGTGCGATTAGCCGAGACAAGTCCCAAAGCAGAACGGCTATTGTGGGCCACCCTGTTCCGATTCAGCCATCAAGGTCTTGACCCACTGTCAATGGCCTGCTCGCATTTGGTGGGGACACCAAAGAGGGTAAAAACCGTACGTTCCAGGTTGGTTGTCTGTTACCTGAGGAGGTACAGGTGAGAGGGTGTCAGGACGCACCAAACTTTATTCGAAGTCTATTTTTCCATCTCTCTGCTCTCTTATCTCACTTCCTAGCACGTTGAGCTCTAGTTTGGGATCCTGGTGTTGCTGAGTGAATGAGCTAGCGTATGCTTTTGTTTTTGCTCTCCTAATCGATCGGCAGAAAACATTCCCTTTTGATGGTGAGACATGTCTTCAGCACGCATGCAGAGTGCAGTATTTATCCTTTTCCTTTTAGCCTCACTCTTTGTCATTTGTCCCTTGGGTGTGTTGACATTGTCTACCTAAGCAGTCAGGCTAACAAGCTTTGGCAGAAACAACACCGCTTTCACAGAAATAATAGCAAGAATGTGATGGTTGTAATATTATAACAGTAATAACAGCTTGCAGCTTTTTCTTCCCCAAAAGCGCAAAGCAATTCTCATAACCAGTCTCCTCGTGGTAACTGGATTAGGGTTGCTGTGTCTTGCCTCTGAACATAAATGTTTTTCTGCAAACATAACTTGCACAGGCTTCAGGTTTGCATGTCTAAATTCATCCAAGAGCAAAAAATGCCTGGTGTTTGAAATTTGAACAGACTGGTGAAGGAGAATATGGTGTCAGCCACACGGTCCCCCTCAGAAATGCTAGGTGTGTTGCCTTTGAACTGGGAAGGGAGAAATGTTTCTTGTAAAGGACACTGGGTTGGGTCTGACCCTCCTGTCACAAGCATCTGAGGTCCATGCCAGGCTCTGCCTCTCCATGCCCTCAACGTTCCTTGGTTCCTCTGGCTGCAATCTCAGGAGAAGTTTGCAGACCAAAGGCACACAGAGGACAAGAGGGGTTATGACTTGGCACATGTGAATAGCTGGGAAAAGAACTGGGTGAAGAGAGAGGCAAAGTCACCTCACCACCCTTGATCACCTTCTTGGCCATTCAGCGTCTCCCAGGGCTGCTGTCCCTGTTCCTGGGTACCTCAACCTGTTCTCTGGAGGCAGAAATTAGAGGGAGGGCACCAGGGAGCCACCCCCTCTGGTCCCTGAGACCCCTCTTGTGACTTTTCATGCAGATACCCAGGCCTGGACCGGCTCACCTGCAAACTGCTCATCTGTGCATTACTTTTGAAATTGGTGCTGCCTTTGTTATTTCCTCTCTCACCACCACCCCCTATTTTTGTATGTGCGACTTGGAAATAGGAGACAGCCTAATATACCAGCCTAACATAACAGGAGACACCTAATATACCAAGGTCCCACGACTGTATTTTTTTTCTACTTCAGTATTCTTACTCGTGTTCTTACTCAATTTTTCCCCCCAAAATACCCAACAACCTAAATTTTTGGGTTATTAATTGATTATTATCTGATTTAACAAACAAAACATCCTACCCCACAAGGAATCCCAGCAAGGATCTGGCTGTGTTGCTGAGGCTGAGATCTGCTTTTTTCCCCCTCAGTCGGTGAGAAATGTTATAGCTTCAATTCCCTTGCTGGACCCTGAGTAAAAAATTAATTCATGAATAATAAAAACCAATCAGTCTTGTTGAGTTAAGAAGGATTAGGAGAAAGGGTGTTTTTTCTTACAGAGAACATTTGGAATCTGCGTGTCATTGTCACCGAGTGTTCGGGGTGGCTTGAGCGTGCCTTTATTCACAGCAAATGAGCTGTTTATTATCCCGAAGTGTAACACGTCTTCCTCAGTTGTAAGGCCAACTTACTGAAGATCGTTATGGGTTTCCCTCCCAGTTCTCTCCCACGATCCCATACCGCAAGTCAGTGATCATTCATTGAAATTAAGACAGTTCCCTGTGTAAGTGGCACATAACCAAAGAGCAACAGACCCGGCATTGCATTATGAATAAGCCAGTTTGTTGATCCAATGGAGTCTGTCTCTCGATTTCCCTCCCCTTTCTTTCCCTGGGAAGTAATTGACTAGAAATTTACATGCCTTTGCAAGAAGTAGAGAAATTAGACTTGTAGATACTCTTTTTAGTTTCCAGAATACTATCTTCCTCCCAGGGTTATTGTGAAGATTAGACAGAGGTAATTCACAAGTGTCAGGCACATAGTGGGTGTACATTAAATGTTTGATGTTCTTGTTAATTTTTTGATGCTATCTTATTGGAAGTTACTTTTCATTCCTTTGATATAACCTCACAATGAAAGTCCTTCCTACTCAGCAGTGAGATTGGGGTGCTTGAACTGATTACTTTGTTTAATGCGATCAATGTGGCTTGGGTTTCCATATGTAACACAAGGGGATTACAGAGGGAATTATGATTTGGGGCTGAGGTGATGAATAGGAAATTTCCTCTGAATGAATCCCTATATCCTTGGACCATGAGTAGAGTTGCCCAATAAAATACAGGACACTCAGTTACATTTGGATTTTAGATAAGCAACAAATAATTTTTTAGTATAAGTATGTCCCATGTGATATTTGCTAAATCTGGCAACCCTACCATGGGTGTTTTTCTTAAATTGGTCTGATTAAAAAACACATTTCCCTTATCTTTTCTACTTTCGACAAAGCCCCAAAAAACAATTATGTGTAGTTTTTTCAAAGTGTTTTTAAAATGACTATCTTTAACTTTTTGCCAAGATTAACTTGTTAGGTTGGCCATGTCCTTAGAAGTTAGTGCGTACAAGTGATTTCTGTCATCCAGATATATCGATAGAGTTGCAATCAGGTAAGCAGATCTGCCGAATGAGGTCTCCTAGCGTAGCACCCAGAGCTTCTGAATTTTGCCTTAGGGAGAAACAGGGTAAGCAGAGTCTTTTAGGGAACCTGCCTCTACGTGATGTTTCCCTGACAAGCAGGTTGAGGGGCTGGATTGTTAGAACCTGACTTCCCAGCAATTGGAAGCTACCCTTGCTGCACCTGGGAGGCCAAAGCAGCGGCCTCTCCCTGCCTTCCCGCACAAGGACAAGAGGCTGACCTTTTGGAGGCATCCCCTAGGGGGCTGTGAGGGAAACGGCCCAAATTAGTGTTAGGTGGTGGAGTAGGAAGACCAGGGGGCTGAACCTGATACAGTCAGTTGGGGGCATGGATGAACTGGGGCACACGAGGGACCAGCAAATCCCAGCTTCTCTTCACTCACCTCCCAGAGCAGCATAGTTGCTCAGCCCGGTAAACACAACCCATTGTTTTAAGCGTGGTACCCTCGCAGCCCAGAATATGGGAAATGGAAGAGCTCTAGAGCCCCCTGCAGGCCATCAGTGGCACTGCACCTCGTGGGCGACTCCCACTTACAGAGCCTTATGAGGGTGGGAAGGAATGTGGAGGATCCCAGCAGGTGAGCCTGCAGCAACACAGGATCCTGGAGGAGTGGGTTAGGGTTAGGATCCCGGCTTCAGAAAGTAGCTCTGGTTGCGGAATCGCCTTTCGGAGCCATGCTCCATGCTTTTTAGCACTGCAGTTGCCTCCTTGTGTGGTATGCCAATGCCCTCCCCCCACGCACACATACACACGCAGGACTCTGCCTCCGTGGCTTGCCCTGACCTCCCGACAGGCTGAGCAGTGCTCAGGCCTCACTCAGCTTAAGGAATGCCCTCCAGGCGTCACCGCAGCCAGTGCTATTTTCAGAGCCCAATTGACACTTGTGTCCAGACTGTCTTCTCCAAGACGCCTAACTCCCTGGGGATCATTTAGGGTTTGCTGGAAGAAAAATTTTGGGGAAGACAAGAGAGCTGAAAATAAGCTGCAGGGTCAGAGGTGGACAATTGTAATATTACTAATAATAACAGTCGTTAACATTTATCGAGCACTTACTGGGTGCCGGGCTTTGTCCTAAGAACATTTCATGTATTAACTCACTGCTTTCTCACAATAACCCTATTGGGGTTAATTAGAAAATAGGAACTAGGTCCAATTACTATCCCCATTTTACAGGTAAGGAAACTAAGGCACAGAGATGCTAGGTCACTTGCCCAAGGTCACACAGCTGACAAAGCTGGGATTTGCTCAGGAGCAATCTGGCTGTGTGCCTGCACTCCAGCCAGTGCTATATGTGTTGTATGTCACTCACTGAGTCTAGAATTCTAGCTTTCTAACTCCAGCTTTTACACCACCCCTTCTTAGCTGTGTGGGTCGAACACATAGGTAAAGTTTGGGGTGGAGGTGGAAGGGGAAAATTGGGCCTCATGTCTTGTTCCTAGAAAAGCAGAGGGAAGAATGGCCACAGCGGGTTGGGCCCTGTTCCCCCCTTAGCCTGTGTCATGGGCAGAAGGGAAGGCTGGAGAAAGGAACTTTTAGTCTTCCTGACCTCATCCTCCAAGAGCCCATGGCCAACCTCCAGGGGCACCCCCTTCGTGCCTCCCTCTGAGACTGTCATCAATGTATGTTGAAGCTGTAATTTTCTCCCATCTCATGCCTTCCCCTTGTTTTCTCATCACCCGCTCTCCAACAACTCCTAAGTCTGAATCTCAGGGTTGGACTCTGGTGTCCAGCTTGGGCTCCTGGCTGGACCTCACGCCAGCACTTGCAAAAGAGAATTGCAGCATCGCCCTCCAAACTGCTTCTCCCCGTGTCTCCCTTGTCTCACCCTCCCTTGATGCAGGGGCCCCCAGCTAGGATATGGAGCATCTATCTAAATATACACCTCAGATCTATTTCCTATTCGTGCTATTATATACCTGCAACCCCCAGTCTGCCTGGCAAACTTCTATTTATCCTTTATTTTTTTTTTTTAACTTTAATTTTGTAAGTTTTATTCAACTTTTTGAAATTTTTATTTATTTATTTATTTTATTTACTTATTTTTTTTGGCTGCACCACGCAGCATGCAGGTTCTTAGTTCCCTGACCAGGGATCAAACCCGAGACCCCTGCAGTGGAAGTGCAGAGTCCTAACCACTGGACCACCAGGGAAGTCCCCTCTATTTATCCTTTAAACCCCGCTCATGTGTCCCCCTCTGAGTGAAGCCATCCCTGACGCCTCCCAGGGGGAAGTAATCTCGCTCTTTTTGCAGCTACAGTCTGGCCCAGGCCCTTGACTGGGTTGTAACCTGTTGGATTTGAATATATGCTTATCTTTTCCCACAACTTCATGAGCCCCTAGAGTACAAGCTCATCTCTGTCCCCACCGCCTAGAACAGCACCTGGTATGGAGAAGGTGCTTAATGCATGTTGGTGGGGCTCACCTAGGGAGATCAGATATGGGTAAAGGGGAATTCTGGAGGCATAAGAGGGAGGTAGAAGGCCATGGAAACAGTGGCCAGGAGGGGCCTGGCTCTGCAGCATCTATTGCCCTGTTGACCAATGAGGGCAGATCTGGCTGGCTAGGTGGTCTCCATGCCCTTCTTGGGGGCAGTATAATGTAATGGTTAGGGGGGAAAGCGCTGGCTCCAGAATGACTGAGTCTAAATCCTGGCCCCAGTGGTGTGCTGGAACCAGCTCAAACTGGCTCGGGAGAACTGACCATTACATTTTCAGGAATTTTGTAGCTGATTGTTAAACACAATCATCATTAAAAGTGAAATTATATAAACTTACTAGTAAACACATTGTCTTAAAAACAAAGGTAGGGCTTCCCTTGTGGCACAGTGTGGTTGGGAATCCACCTGCCAGTTCAGGGGACACGGGTTTGGGCCCTGGTCCGGGAGGATCCCACATGACACGGAGTGGCTAAGCCCTTGTGCCACAACTGCTGAGACCACGTGCCGCAGCTGCTGAACCCCGCGCACCCTAGAACCCGTGCTCCAAAACGGGAGAGGCCACCGCAGTGAGAAGCCCACGCACCGTGACGGAGAGTGGCCCCTGCTTGCCGCAACTAGAGAAAAGCCCGCATGCAGCAGCAAAGACCCAACACGGCCACAAATAAAAACAAATAAAATAAATAATTTTTTTAAAAAAGCTAAGTAGAAAATAATTGTTTTTACAAAAACAAAACAAAAAAACCCAAAGGTAATAAATACTCAAAACTCACTACTTTAATATTTTATTACCTTTATGTTCTTGAACTAAATTTGCATCTAGTATGTCTGCATGGTAGGAATACTATATGACGGATTGTTAACTGCCCATCTCTTCACAGTAACACGGCATCAGTGATGTCACATTGGTAGCTTGAAGCTGGCCACGATGGTATTTACACTATGGAAGCAGGCAAATCATTCCCCTTCTTCCATCCAGTTCTTAAACATTTACTGTCACACCACTGCCTGGCTGTGTGACATCCCAGCTCTGTGACTCCGGATAAGTTACTTAATCTCTCTGTGCCTCCGATTCCTCATTATCAGTGACGACCTTCATTTCTGTAAAGATTAAAAATTGATCAATATAAGGTACTTAAAGCAGAGACTGGTACACAGTAAGTGCTCCAGAAATTTTGACTCTTTTCAGTGTTTCTTCCTCACGGTTCCAAGCATGACCCTATTGAAATTCTATCAAAACTAATGACTTTCCCAGATAGCAGAGTGTGAGTTTTATCCTTAGAGTGTAAGGTTATCGTTTTTCCCTGCTGGACCCTTGTCCATGGGGTTTAACTGTGGTAGCCAAGAGCAGGAAGCAGAAAGCACTAATCTTCCAGGGGGAAAGGCCCCTGTGGAGAGGCACACTCAAGCCTCCGGGCCAAGAGAGGAACTGGGACCACAGCAGCCACCAGTGTGGCTGAGCAGGTGAGGTGGGCACAGGTGAAGTCAGGAGAGAAACAGAGCAGATGCAAAGAATAGCCAAGCGCCAGGGTGAAGGGAGGCTGTGCAGTGGCTGCAATGGGTCCCTTAGATCACATGAGGGGGCAGATCGTCTCCCAGGAAATGCTGGGCAGTGCAGCCATGCCTGCGGAAGCAAGGGCTCCCTTGGTTTGGGAGTTGAAGGAATATTCCAGACCATCCCCAAGTTAGCACACATGCTGTAATCAGCTTGAGCTGGAGTTGCATGGGCCGTGCTGCAGTTGCTGGGGAAGCCGCAGGAAAATCCACAGCTCTCAGCACAGCAGAGGCCCAGGAGAGGCCAGAGTGGGCTAGGCTCTCCTGGACTCTTCCTCGGCTGGATTCTCGGGCCGCGGTCAACTCTGGCCCCAGAGGAGGTCTCTGCACTGGCAGTTCCCTGGAAATTGCTTCTGGCTCAGACCTTTGGCATCAGGAGTTTCAGCTCAATGACTCAGTCACACACGGCCCCCAGGCCAGGCCAGCCCGCTTTCAGTGTTGAGTGGCCTGCAAGCCTGCAGACATGGGTAACAGCTAGATCTGCACAGCTTTCCAGGCCAGGGGTGCATCTCATCGCTGGGGGCTCACTTCATTCTCTGAATCCCTGTTCTGTAGAGAAATGCCCTTAGAAGTGGCCTTGTCAAGGAAGAGGCAGCCTTGAGAATCAAACCCTCTTTCCCACATCTCCATGAGTGTTGCCCCATCACCCTGAGCCCCTTAAAGGCCTGGGTCCAATTTATTTGTGAATCTGCAGTGCAGGGCCAGACATGGAGGAGCCTTCAGTAAATACGAGGTGAAAGCTTGGATACAATTTGAGAAAATTTGTGTGCTGAGTTGAGCTGCTGATGGGCCACCTGTACAGTTGTACAGGTTGTTCACTGACCGAGAGTTCCTGGTTGAGGGTGTGGGTGAGGTCTGAACCTAGTTGTTCTAATTAACCCCAAGATGCACATGGCAGGGAGGAGAGGCAGTGAGTATTCAAGTTCAGGGCCTAGAGGGGCTGAGGAGTCTCAGGCTCTGACACACAATGGGAACAACCCCCCTAACTAGCATATGCCTTGGTTCTCTAAAAGCTGCTGTGTTTTTAGAGCTGCTCAGCACCATCCTTGCAGCCTGAAGTTAGAGCCTGATAAGGTCTTCAGAAAGCTTTCTGTTTTGTCTAACTGCAGTTCTTAGTGGGCCCCCAGAGCTCTCCATAGGCAAGACCAGGAAGGGTCACCCAGGCCCTGTTCTGTTGCTGCCCAACACATTGGGCCCCTGTGTTCCCAGACTCAAGGGGCCGGGTGGTGTGTGGGTGTGGGCAGGCGGGGGCCCTGGCTGGCAGGGCATGTTAGAGGGAGAGTCTCACATGGTCCCTGGGCTCCAAGGGCCTCGGTGAGTAGATTTTGGGGAGCGCTGGAGCTTAGTAACTTGAAAGGGAAGAGAACTGCTGTGTTAGCGTTTGATCTGGTGCTCACAGGCATGATCTCTTTAAATTTACAGTAACACCTCAGTAAAGTAGGGGGTCCTATCCCCCTTTATGGGAAGAGAAACTGGAGGTCCAGAGAGATTGAGTGACTTGCCCAAGGTGACATGTGGGTCCACTTTAAAGATCCAGGCTGCAAATCCAAGCCTCCCTGAAACAGTGCAGCACTCCAGACCAGCCCTCCTGACATTTCCCCTGTCACGATAACGTGGTCCCGAGCTGCCCCTGGGCTCAGGAAGGGGGAGCAGAGCCCCTGAGGAGGGCATGGAGCTCTTGAGCTGCCCGGGGCACCTGAGCAGAGGGTCAGGGCATCCGGAAGTGTGGATGTAGGTGCCTGTGGATGTCTGCTGGGCTGAGGGAAGTGCCTCTTCTCGCCAAAAAGGGAAGAGGAGGAATGAAGTACCACCCCCTCGCTGCTTCCAGGTCAGCTGCCTTGGAGCTGCTGAGAGCAGAACTCAGGCCTGTGTCTGGTGCCTCCAAGGGCCTCCATGCAGGTCTGTGGGGGAGGGGATGTGCCAGAGGCCAGGGTCCTGCGTGTAGCCTTTAGGGCACAGTGGAGAGGGAGCCTGCATTGGCTTGTCTGTGCTGTGGCCAGTGTGGCCAGTGTTTAGCAGGCCTGGGTTTGGGTTTGAGGTTTTCTCTCTGCTGTATATCCAACCTCCCCATCGCCGCAGCTTCATCCCGACCAGCAGAGCAGTCCCAGGATTGACTTGGGGCGATAGTAGGGGACCCACCCTGCCCTCCCTGGGGACAGGCACCCCTCAGCAAAAAGGCTCTCATTGCCTTGGGAAGGGCCCCAGCTTGGCCCAACTAGACACCCGCACGTGTGCTCATGGCTGTCAGCCTTGCCCACCCCTCCTCCACCCCTGCAACCTCCTAAGTCTTTACTCTGCCAGGTACTTTCCCCCAGTAATAGTAAAAAATATAGTTACAGTGGTCCGCAATGGATCTTTTTTTATTTGGTCTGTAAATATATTTATCTAAAAAATGTTACATGTTGTGACATCTAGATATTGCATGAAATACCTTTATGGCAGAGGTTAAAGTAACCTGAGATCAGAGCAGTCCCAGAAAATAGGGACCCCTGGCAGCCAAGCCAGGCCCACAGGGAGTGCAGAGGTCAGGACGGGAGGCAGGGGTCCTGGCAGTGCCAGGTCGTCATCGTGGGTATCGCCGGTGTGGGCCGCTGCTCATGGGTCGGTGGGTCTACAGTGTTGCCGAGCAGGGGCCCAGCCAGCAGCCAGTGGCCATGTGCAGCAGATACCTGCAGGATCTGAATCAGAGGCCTCTCCACGGGCATGCAGGAGGACCGAGGGGTGTAGAGGTGGGGACTCGGGCAAGGGACGCCATAGCCGCAGTCTTCTCGGCGGGTCACTGGATTCTGGTTTATTCAGTAATCACAACTCCTGGCCATGCAGGTGAGGCCAGAGATGGTGCCCATGACCGGGAGACCCAGCCACTGCAGGCTAAACCACTTTCTCTCCGCGTCTGCAGCTCTTTTCTGTTTCTCCATCATACTTGCCTCCCAGCCCTGTAGTCCTGCCTCTGTTATCCTAGGCTTGTTTCACTGTATTTTTCTCTTGCTGCTCATGGCCACAGTCATCATCACTAACATCTGCTGAATGCCTGCTATGAGTGAGGCACCGTGCAAAGCGCTTCCTGTGGACACTCGCATCTTTTCCGTCCTCTCTTTCCAGACCTTCTGTTCTAAAGACTCAGCCCTGGGAGCCCCTGAGCACCATACATGGGTGGCGTGTGGGACTCCCTACTTCCCAGAGGGAGAAGGCAGAACCTGGGGGCTGGGGAAGACCCAGGAGGCTCATGGGCGCCTCAGCCCTCATTTGACAGATGGGAAACTGAGGCCCTGAGCGGATGAGGGTCTTGTCTGCAGTCCTGCAGCTCGTGTGCAGAATCCAGCCCAGGCCCCACCCAGCGCCTGGTCGTGCACTGCCTATCTTTCTGGATGGAAATCCTCTTTGCCCTCAGCTTCAGGGAGGGCCTCCAGGACCCGAACTGTGAGCCTCAGGGCCGAGCAGTGCTTGTCACCATCTGTCTCTTCCACTGTTACCCTGTGCGTCCACCCTAGCCGGGCCGGGTCAGGCAACAGCAGGAGCCGGCGGGAGCCAGACAGAATCATAGGGGTGCTGGACAGACTGACATGAACAATTCCAATCATTTTAAAACATCGAAGGGTTGAGAGAGTTTCAATAGTTGGAAACTGGCAGGAAGAGAGATGAGCTGGTGGTCCTGGGCAAGGAGGCCCCCCCTCCTCGTGGTTCCCCTGCCATCTGTCCCCGATGCACGCCTGTGAGCTCCTTCATGTTTCCCTCCCAGGGCATCTCTTAGACTGGGCTCTGCTCTCGGTGACCAAGGTGGAGACAGCAAGGATCTCCCCATGTGGAGGAGAAGGTGGGAGATTTGAGCCACGTGACAGTAACGACCACGTGCTCTGTCTGGCTCACGCTGGCCTTCCTGGTGCCTCACCCCATGGCTGGCACCAAAAAAGAACACATTGCCCTGCTGCCAACACTGTGGGCACTTTCAGGCAGCATCCAAGCTGCCGCAGCCCATGTCCAAGGTCAGCACGTAACTGGCCATCCCTGATCTGAGGTCAGCGTCAGGGTCTGTAATACTGCCGTGTACATAAACGCACCCGGCTGGGCTGGCGAGGATAGAGAAGGGCCCCTTGGAGGAAGGAGAGGGTACCCTTTCCTGACTCCTGACTCACACTAGCAGACATGCAGGAATAGACCAGCCCTGTGTGATGTGCTGGAGAGGGTGGAAACTTTGACATCAGACCGGTCTGAATTCACCTGGTAATTCTGGCTCCCCTTGCTGTGCAGCCTTGAGAGAGTCATCTAACCTCCCTGTGCCACGCTGGCCTCATCTGAAAAATAGAAATAATAACCCTTCTGGGACTTCCCTGAGAGTCTAGTGGTTAAGACTCTGCGCTTCCACTGCAGGGGGCACGGGTTCGATCCCTGGTCGGGGAACTAAGATCCCACATGCCACGCGGTACGGCCAAAAAATAAAAAAGAAATACTAAGCCTTCCCTTAAGGGTTGTGAGAAGCTTTAATGCAATAATGCTTGTAAAATGTTCATACAGGACCTCACAATGCCCATTATGCCCCAAGCATTCTCTGTAAACATTCTGCGGTCATTGAAAGGAAACGTGCAAATTCATTTTAAAGTATGACTGAATTGTGAATTTATTATGTATTTTTCCAACTGATGAAGAATAAAGGTACCAAGATTATGATACAGGGGAATCAGGAAATGTTTTGATATTAAAAAACCGTCCTAGGTCCATATGGACTGATGCAGAAATACAGACAGCATAGAGTTAAGTGAAAAAGCAGATGGCTGAGCAGAATATATAGTAAAATTACATTTATGGCTTTTTAAGTTCCAAATGCTGGGCATATGCTTTGGGAATTTTGGGAAGGAGACACAAAAAGCTGTCATTTGAGTTACCTCTGGGGAGTCGGCTTGGGAATCCTGGAATTGGGAAAGATTTTTCTTTTGACCTTACCCTTTTGGTCATATGTGAGTATGGGTTCTATATGAAAACAATTGTAATTTAAAAGTTAAGGAAACCGACTTAAGCAAGCACATTGGCAAATGCTCACAAGAAAAACATCGAAATAAAAAAGGGTCCTCTACAAGCTTGGAAGCCAGCGCTCTGGACAGACAGACTTCCAGAAACGGGGCTCTGTCCTTGCCGGGCTCCCTGCCCCCCTGCTCCCCCTTGGCCCCTGCAGTGCACGCCTCACCACGCAGGGGTGGGTACCTCTGCCCGCAGCAGCCGCAGAGACGAGCCTGGGTGCAGGTCCGCCCGCAGGCTGGGCTCGCAGGCGTGGTGCTGACAGTGGATGAGGCAGCCGGGCTCTCCCGGGTTGGCAAGGGCTGACCTCCTCACCACAGCCTTTCTCCGCTTCACACCTCGCAGAGCCAGGCCGGGGGAGTCGCTGGAGGATCTTGGCTGGATGAGTGGGCGGCTGCCCCACTGCCTCAGAAGCCATTAATCTTGTGTCTCCTCGGCCTCCCACCCCCGCTGCCCTGGCACAGACGGACTCGGGAAAGGACATGAAAGGGGCCCTGGGCTTCTCTCTGTGGTGGACCGTGACCCTGGAACATACCATCTGGCTTTTCTGTGTGTCTTCTGACACGAATTCCCCAGGTCGGGACACATCAAATAGAGCTGTGTCTGGTGACATTTCTCATTGTTATTCCTTTGGCGGGGCCTTCTGATTCAAGGTCACAGGTAGGTGCAGCCTCCAGAGGCTGCCTGCGGGACCAGGGGCCTCCCGTCCTGTGGATGCCTCAGGAGGGGGCTTGCACAGGGAGGCCCAGGACCGCAGAGAGGGCAAGACCCTACTCACCGCCCCAGGCAGGCCAGTCCCACGGGGCCAGGCCTGGCCCCAGAACTTCCTGGTGCTACCAGCTCTGGGCTTCCTTCCCTGCAGTCTGACTCTTCCCACACAAAATAGCCAAAGTGCCAGGTACCCAATCTGGGGTGTCAGCAAATGTGTAGAGTTTGACCTTGGCCCTGGGAATATCGGCTTTAGTCTCAGATCCGTATTTGCTTTAGGAAGGCAGAGGTTGCTGGCTTTAGAGTAATTCCAAAACAGAGTGATTTGGGGTAAAGTAATTTTGTGCAAAGGAGAGGGTCTTTTTTTTTTTTTTGGCTGCGTTGGGTCTTCGTTGCTGTGCGCGGGCTTTCTCTAGTTGCGGCGAGCGGGAGCTACTCTTCGTTGTGGTGCGCGGGCTTCTCATTGTGGTGGCTTCTATGTTGCGGAGCACGGGCTCCAGGCGCGCGGGCTGCAGTAGCTGCATCACGTAGGCTCAGTAGTTGCCGCACCCGGGCTCTAGGGTCTGCAGGCTCTAGAGCGCAGGCTCAGTAGTTGTGGCGCACGGGCTTAGTTGCTCCATGGCATGTGGGATCTTCCCGGACCAGGGATCAAACTCGTGTCCCCTGCATTGGCAGGCAGACTCTTAACCATTGCACCACCAGGGAAGTCCCAAAGGAGAGGGTCTTTGGTTAACCTAGATGTTTGGTACTCAAAGTTGGACTATCTTCTGAGCAGTGAGTTCTCCATCACTAGGAGCATGTAAGTGGAAAGGGGACCTGTTTGGATTGAGCTTGCTGTTGTACACTTTGCTCTTTAGAAAAAATCCCTTCGTTTCATATCGGTGGGGAGGAGACGGTGCACCTGCACGGGGCCACATTGGACAACATCTCACTTTTTTACTTCTGATCTTTCCAGCATGGGGCAGCGCCTCCTGAGCTACCTTGCACTTACTGGAAAGTTGGTTCAATAACCCTAATAGCTAACACATATCTATGTGTTTAACTATGTGCCAGGCACAGCACTGCATGCTTTTACCTACTTTTCATCTTTGAATCTCAACAGTACTGCAAGGTAGGCACATATATTTTTCTCATTTGACAGATGAGAAGGCCGGGGCTCAGAGAGGTTGAGTAGCATCCCCAAAGTCACAGAGCTAATAAAAGGCAAAGTCAGGATTTGAACCCAGATCCACCTCCGAGTCCACTCTGCTGGACACACTTGTAGATGACAAATGGCTCCCTCTGTATTCTTTGCTCCCCGTTGGAAATTGTTTGGTTCTCCTTTTTGTCACTGTTTACGCTATCAGAGTTTAAAGGCAGTCAAGAAACTGGGTGGTCTCTGCTTTGCTGCTTCCTGCCTTGGCAGGCCTAATGGCTGGGAGGAGGGCAGGGCTACAGGGGAGGGGGTCTGAGAAGAGGACTCTCTGGGCAGCACTCTTGCCACATGAGGGCATTCACCTGGGGTAGGGGGTGCTTAGCGTCAGGCACCTCATTCAGCATCAGCCTTCCCAGGCCCCAGATACACATGCTCATCCAATCGTTGCAATAACGCAGTGGAGCAGAAGCTCTCCCGTGCCTCGCTGCACAGACACTGAGACTGATGCCCAGATTGGCTGCGTGGTTGATCAGCTAGTGGACAGTGGAGTCAGATTCAGATCAGATCAGGATCTACCTGATTCCTAACTCAGTCTCTCCACCGCCATCCTGCATATTATAGAGATCAGTCTCTGCTCTCTTGTTGAGGGGATATATGGGGAAACAGAAGAGATGCAGTTCCATAGGTGAGTGAGGGATTATTCTAATCCTCCTTTTCCAGATCAAGACCGTGAGGCCCCAGAGTGTCTTGTTGAAGTCAGAAGTTGGGGACCAAAGTTACCACCAGGCCCCTCCTTGTCCCCCGTCTCCGGTCTGTTCTCTTTGCAGAGGGGTCCACACAGTAGATGCTGGTCATTTGGAAGGAAATGGTCACATGGCTGTGTGCAAGGGGAGGAAACTGGAGGATGTGTTGGCTGGCTGGTTGTTTTTTGCTTGTTTTTAAATCAGTACTCACGTCCTGATTTAAACAGGTGGAATGCTTTGGCCAGTCCAACAGGAAGTGTCCTGTGGCGGAGTCTGAGGCCCTAGCTTAGCCCCTTTGGTAGATCTGTCATCTTAGCTAGTCAGCCTCTGAGCCTCCATTTTCTCATCTGTATAATGCGGATAATATCACCCCAGCTCACCGGGTACATGTGAGGGTTAGGTGAAATCAAGTCTCCAGCAACGGTGGGATTCGACTCCCTGGGAGGTACAGCCTAGCAGTGCCTCCATCCCTCACTCCTCCTTGGTGGGCCCCACAGTCTGCATCATCTCTGAATTTGCCCGCTGGTGGCGAGTCTTCTTCCTACGGGGGTGATGTCATTTTTAATGTAGCCAAGGTCATATGGAGGCAAGTGTAGGGAATTAACTGGGTGACAAAGCGATTCTTGATTACAAGGAAAAGTGAGGATGTGACTCTGTCTCAGGTAATCTAGCTCTCAAGGCAGTTCCCAAGAGGCGTTTTAAAAAGGCTTTGACCAAAGACAGCGTCGCTGGGAACTGGGAAGGGATGCCCAAGGTGACCACGTGGAAGGGGACAGCACTCTCCAGGTGTATAAATATCGGTTGGTCTCCTGACTTCACAGTCACACTCAGTTGCTCCTGACGAGCTGCCCCCGTTGGCAGAGCAGACTTGGGGCGGGGCGGGGGGGGGGACGGGGGGCTCATGCAGGCATCCAGGGGAACTTGGGTAATTGTGGCAGCCACGGGTCAGTCTCAGTCCCTGCTCCATGCAGAATAAGTAACGGCCCAGCAAGATGCCTATAACTTTCTCGTTTTACCAGCCAAACCTGCAAATTACCCAGCAGAACCCATGCTGCTTTGGCCAGGAAGGCCAAATGAGCCGGAGCTTTGGGGAGTCTAGCGGGAGGCAAAAGGGAAAAAGGACACTCAGCCCCTCCCGACCCCCAGTACATCATTTGCTCTTGAGAATTAGCCTGGCAGTGGGAGCCCTAAAAATGGGCACTTAATTCCCCTTTTCTTGTACTGCCATTCCCTGGCATTTTGCTTCTGGGAAAACTTCCAGAGAAACTGTTCTGGGAAACGTAGAAATTCGGAAGTTTTGAATAAGAAAATAGCAAGCCAAGAACATAACTTGGGGAGAAAGGCAGAGTACGGGGGCAGAGAACCCTGAATAGTGGCAGGTGGACCTCAAATGCTGGTCTGAAGACGATTAGAGATCAGAACAAAATGGGAAAGGAGCAGTACCACGAACCTCCCACTTCAAGGGCAAGATTGTCCTTTATTGTGAGATTATTGCTTTCCTCATTTGGGGTGCTAAAATGGCTTTTCTTTTTTCATTTTTTATTTTTAAATGGCTCTTCTTTTATGAAATGATGGTCATACTAGGTTCTTTTTTTTTTTTTCCATTAACATTCTTACCTGACAAAATAGTCAACCTTGTACTGATTCCCAAATTTGGTGGTAGTAGGGTAGAGTGAGGTTCATTCTGTGAGACTGAAAGACGGGGAACCACTGGCCTAGAACACAGAACCCAGACACCAGCTGTCCTCAGGTTGGACCACGGGTTCTGCAGGGAACCTGGGGCGGCAAGTGCAGACACGGGAAACTAGTGCTCGCACCTGATGTTTTTCAAGGGGAGGCTCCTACGAGATGGGGCTCCGTCCACCCAGGAATCTTCTTCCCCCTTGAAGCTCTGCTCTTTGTGCTGTTCAAAGGGCAGCTGACTAGAAGTCACAGAGAGAGGAGATTTCTTCTCGGCTGTGGCCAAGTGCTGCTGAGAACGCTGTCTTCACCCTCCCTGGATTCCACCCGAAGGTCTGGCCTCCTGTGAGGCATCGGCAGCTGCGTGTCTGAGAAGAAAGGCTCCTGTTACCCTTTGTGGTAATGGCAGTTCAGGGCCAGGCCACTGTTGAGGCCAGCATAGCCCCAGATATTCACGTGGGAGGATCGAGAGGAGAAAAGCAAGCAACTCCTTACGTCAAAGGAGAAGGGAACAATAAAGGAAAATCTGAAACAGACTGGGAATTGTCATCCATGAAAGAGCATGTCTTCTTAATCCCCACTCCAGCCTTTCCAGCTTGGAAGACTTCAGATTAAAGGGCCATGATGAATAGTGACCACAGTGACACATTACTTCAGAGAGCACCCCAGGATTTAGGTTGGGGGTGGCTCCACTTTCTGGGCAGTGGGTGGGAGCAGATCCTACAGCCCTCTTCGATTCTGACCCTCAGCTACAGCACTCCTTGAAGCATTCGTGGAACTTAGGGACTGCAAGATGCTCTCGGGGAAAAAAAGGTTTCTGTGGCTGTATTAGTCAGGGTTCTCCAGAGAATCAGAACAAATAGTGAGGGTGTATGTGTGTGTGTGTGTGTGTGTATCACACATATAGATACAAGATAGACACACACACACACACATATATATACATATATATGTATATATAAAGAGATTTTAAGGAATTGGCTCATGCAATTACAGATGCTGACAAATCCCAGCAGTCAGCTAGTCCAAAGGCCTGAGAACCAGGAGAGCTGGTGGTGTAGTTCCAGTCCAAATGCCGACAGACTGGACACCCGGGAAGAGCTGCTGTTTCAGTTTGAGTTTAAAGGCAGGCAAAAGCTGATGTCCCGGTTTGAAAGCAGTCAGGCAGGAAGAGTTCTCTCGTACTTGGGAGAGGCCCTTTTTGTTCTATGCAGACCTTCAACTGATTGGGCAAGGCCCACCCACGTAAGGGAGGACAATCTGCTTTACTCAGTCTACTGATTCAAATGTTAATCTCATCCAGAAACACCCTCACAGAAACAGCCAGAAAAATGTTTGACCAAATATCTGAGCACCTTGTTGTCCAGTCAAGTTGACACATAAGATTAACCATCACGTGGTCAGAAGAACTTGGGATACTCTGTATACTATAGCTGTGTCTTACACCTTCCAGTGTGTGTTAGTATATTAAAGGTTCTGAGAAGTTCTGCAGTTAAAAAAAACCTATTTGACTTGTTCACCCAAGTGTTCTGCTTATTTATTTGACAATGATTTTTTTCTTTCTTTTATTTTTGTGGAGGTGGTGTGGGGAACAGACAAGATACCTGTTAAAATCTCATGTAACTAGATTCTGTGGACCAGGCAGTGGGAAACACTGCCCTGGAGACATTAGTTGAGACATCACTGGTCCTCAGAACTTCCTCTGCCATAACTGCATCCCTGCCAATATTTGATTTTGGCTTCTTGGGCTTCTCTTCCCTGCTCTCCCCCATGCTGTGCTGGCACAAAGGTGGCCTGTCCACGATTGGGGCTATTGTGCATGTAGAAGATTTCATGCACTATCGTGCTCAAACTGCAACCAAAAGTAAAAGGACTTAGGAGAGAACTTTCTGAGAGTTCTTAATTAGGTGGCTTTTCTTAGGTACTTACCAGTGCTGGCTTGCTGCTAAGTCCCTTATTTATATGAATGATCTCATTTAATTGTTCCAACCACCCTTTGAGTTAGGAACTGGTATCTCATTTTACAGATAAAGAAATAGGCACGGTGGGAGTTCCCTGGCAGTCCAGTGGTTAGGGCTCCGCACTTCCACTGCAGGGGGCATGGGTTCAATCCCTGGTTGGAGAACTAAGATCCCGTATGCCACATGGCGCAGACAAAAAAAAGAGAGAAATAGGCACAGAGTTTCCATTACTTTCTAGCAAATGGGAAGTTAGTATTTGAACATGGGTTCTGGAGCCCACGTGCTCCAGAACCATGCCCTTTACCACCGTGCTACCCTGATTTGCAATGTGTGACTGGGAAACCTTTAGGAACAAAGGAAGCAAAGTTCTCACAGGCATGTAGTTTGAAATCGGTCTATTGATGGCAAAAGAGAAAATTGGAGAGATTAGGGAAGGGGAGGAAGATAATGCCAGTTAGGGAAGAGAGACTGTGTTTGTAAAATGTGCTCATGTTCCAGAGGGAAAGGCAGAAGCGCAGCAGCTTAGAATGTCCTGGCCCACGGTCCCCCTTGCTGGTGACAGACAGAGCCTGCTCAGCTGTGTGTTTCACTTGGTGCAGGAACGGCCTGGTGCCCTTGGAGATGATCCCTGAGAGCGCCAGTGGGCTGAGGTGGTAACAGGCAGCAAGGTCCTGCTAACCGGGAGCAGGACTTCTGGTCCAATCAGGCCTGGCTTGGACAAGCTGGGTGCTCCCAAACATCTGGCGTGCTGTCTGCCTATCTGCTAAGTGAGCAAGGCAGCTGCATCCGATTTGGCACAAGGGTATTCCACGGAGGAGGAGCGGTGTGTGTGCATGCGTGTGTGACCATGTCTGTCTTCAGCAGTCGGTGCCCATCAGGGAGGGGCTGGCTCCTGCCACAGAGGTACCCACAGGAGTGTGTCTGCATACTTGTGTACACACCACACATAAATGTGTTCCTGCATCACCCAGTACTTTTAAGTTATTTCAATTATATTATAAGTATGTATTATACTGTATTATATCCTTGTTAATTATCTGTCCCTCCCAAGAGAATAAAAGCTGCCTGCGGTCACAGACCTTATTTTCACTGCCAGGGAGTATCCAGAGCACTGAAGTACCCAAGAAATATTATGAATGAATGAATGGATGAATGGACAGACCACTAGGTATAATCTTTTAGTAAATTGTCCTGAAATTTACACCTTCATGTGGACTGCACCCCTTCAGCAGAGCCCTTCGGAAACTTCAGTTAGCTCTCTCAGCCTTCTTCCCCTTCCCCTCTCCTTTCCCCTCCCCACCCCTCCCCTCCCCTCTCCTA
>NW_020172456.1:3461776-3509804 GCF_003031525.2 Neophocaena asiaeorientalis asiaeorientalis | reverse complement strand
CATCTCCTCTTCCCCCTCCCTCTTGCTCTGTTTCCCCTCCTGGTCCCTGGTGCTCAGAGTCATCTCTGGCTTCAGCCCAGCCTCTTGAATATCCTTAATGACGATTTTTACCTTTTTTTCTAAGAGACAAAAGTCATTTGGAACCAAGCATATGAGCTGGTTTGTTGGCCAAGTTGGTCACTAACCCAGAGATGATAAATGAGTGTAGTAGTAATCAGACTAATATATTTTTGACTATTAATACCTTTTTGAAGACGGCCCAGCGCCCAGAGGGTGGGATGAACTGCCTTCTAAGTTTCCTCTTGAGGTGGTTTGGGAGCTTGGATGCTGAGTTTATGGGCATGACCAGAAGAGGGTAGAGTCTTCCCGGCAGTTTTCCTAGTGAACCTGGGGGTGAGGCTCTGTGAACTTCAGCAAACAGATCCCAGAGGGGAGAGGGAAGTGGACAAAGCCCAGAATCTCCAAGGGCCTGCTTTGGTCAGGTTGGTAAACCAAGGTTAATTTAGCTCTTCCCCTCTGCCAAGCCTTCCCTCCGCCTTTGATGTGTCACTGTGGGACCTCGGCAGCGACTCTTCCCACTCTGATTTCCTCTCTCCTGGGCTTGCATCTTATTCCACCCTGTGCTCACTACCTGCCTGGGAGAGCAGCTACCCAGGAAGCCAGGCCCTTCTCCTGTGATGGATGGACCCCCACAGAGGCAGAGGTTGGCCCTGCTACCCCTGGGCATAGTTAGAGTGGGACAGAATGGCTGTGCCCTGCCTCACAGACTACCTCTTGCTGGGCAGGCCCTTCATTCTGTCTACAGCGCTGGCCCTTGAGCTGCACTGCCACTTTCTGCCCAAGCTCTGGGAGCCCTGATCCTGGGGCACTGGGCACTGAGCCTGGTTTGGAGCCATTGCCCCTGCTGCTGCTCTCACAGCTTAGCACAGAGCCTTGCACGCTCCCAGCCAAAGCTGTTTGAGATCTTCACAAATCCATATCAAAGCGTCCATATTAAATGCCTCATTAATATAATTTTTATTGTAAAAATTACTTGGAAAGGTTGAAAAACATTTGGAATTTCAAGAATGCAAATAACTCATTGAATTTACAATAGACTCTGATTTCTTGGAAATCATTAAGCCAACTCAGATATTCTTACTAAAAAAAAAACAATCTAACCTACCGATTATTTTCAGATGTGATGAAATGTTTATGAATAAATCATTAACGAGGCAAGTTGACACCATGTTATGCTTTGTGGACATTTAATTAAACATTAAAAATTTTTTGATTTTGCATTTTTTTTCCTTTTCATATTTGGGGATTAATAATATTTTGCATATTTCAAATATATGAAGGTCTTTGAAAAAATTCACAGGCCAGAGGCTCTGTGTATATAGAGCTGAGTGGACAAACCGACCCTGTTCCACCCTCGGGAGTTACAGGGTAGGGAAGGGGCAGGAGGGGGAGGTGGGGAAGGGGAAGGTGATGGCTGGAGAAGCCCAGGGTCTCTGAGAGCCAACTGGGGTGGAGCTAGGGCTAAGAGTCAGGGCTGTGTTCTGGAGTCTTCTCTGATTGTTAGTTGATCTCATCTGTAAAAAGGCATTGAAGCCTTGTTCTGTTGCCTGGGGTGCTTCTCCGACCTTCCAGACAGCCATTTAACTCCCTCCCTCTCTTCAGTCAAGACCTTACTCAAATGTCATCTTAGTTAAAATGGTACCTCATCCTTCTCCAATATACGATGCAGTGTTAAGAAGCCATTAATACTATGAAGACAAATAAATCAGGACAAGGGAGTAGGGAGTGTCCACTGTCGTGCATTAGTTTATTTACTTGCGTGTGGTCTGTGTGGACCCTTTTCCTGAGTGGGACTGTGTTTTGTTCATGGCGGCGTCTCCAGCTCCTTGGACAGTGTCTGGCACCTAGTAACTCCACATGGTAAATACTTGTTGGCTCCATAAATGAGCGAATGAATGATCTTTGTCTGCCTGCCTCCAGTGGCTGTTAGGAGAATCAGGTGAGAAGAGATGCACTCTTCAAATGATAAACTAATGTACCAGGGGCCCCAGGAGTCAGAGCACATTTTCTGTTTGCAGAGGGCTTTCCAGGTGTTCACTACGTGGCTCACAGGACAGCAGTTCTCAAACTTCCATCTTGGTAACAGTCACTTGGAGAACGTGTTGAAGTGCAGGTTGAAGCCTCACACCCAAAGATTCTGATTCCATGGGTCTGGGGCAGAGCCCTGGCATCTGAATTGAACAAACTTTCTGGGTGATACTGATGCTGCTGGTCACCAGACCACACTGAGAGAAGCCCTCACCGAGCACTAGCTGTAACTTTCGCTTCATTTTGCAGATCAAGACAAGAACCCAGAGCCCCTGGGCTGTCTCAAGCTGGAATGCAGTGTGACCCCAGAGCCCATGGTTCCAAAGTTGGTGGCAGGTGGGAATGGGGCTGCCCCTCTGAAGGTTCCAGGAGCCTGCACTGAGAACCATGACTCTGGCTTGGTACCCCTGGGTGCTGGAGTTCTAGTTGGCCTATTTCTTCTTTTTAGACCAGAGGATTTGGGAGCTGCCAACCACACAGGCAGCTCAGGGCGCACACCAGGTCCTGCGAGGCCAGCCAGGCCACTGGGCCTGATTCACACTCAGCCTGAACATCGATAGGGGCTGAACTGTCTCGGAGGAGCAGGTCTGGGTGCGCCCAGGAGGTCAGAGGTAACCGGTTGCTGCCTGAAGACCTTGGCACGGGGCACAGAAGTGCTGGCATTGGAAGCTGAACAGCCCAAAGCGAATGAGCATAGTGTGGATGGAGGCAGCTGATTGGCTGCTTCTCTGAGGCAGGACAGATCCTCCCAGCCTGATCTGCTTGCGCAAAGGGCCCGTGAATTCCTCTGGTGCAGGCCCTGGCTGGGTGACTGTTGACACGGGCCTGTGGGTCCTGGCTGCCCAGCCCTCTCACAGACACCAGGTAGCACGTGGTGTGCAGGTCACAAATGCACCAGTAATCTTCGAGGACAGGGTATCTGGCCACAGTTACTCACATCTGCAGAGCAGACTTGGGACCCCCGAGTCATGAGGCCGGTTTGAGGGGCCATCAGGACTTGGCCCAAAAAGAGTGCAGGTGGCCGTTGCCAGAACTCTGGCCTCACTCATTGATTCGTTCTTTTTTTTTTTTTATAAATTAATTTATTTAATTTATTTATTTTTGGCTGCATTGTGTCTTTGTTGCTGTGCACGGGCTTTCTCTAGTTGCGGCGAGTGGGGGCTACTCTTCGTTGCGGTGTGCGGGCTTCTCATTGCGGTGGTTTCTCTTGTTGTGGAGCAGGGGCTCTAGGCACGCGGGCTCAGTAGTTGTGGCACACGGGCTTAGTTGCTCCGCGGCATGTGGGATCTTCCCAGACCAGGGCTCGAACCCGTGTTCCCTGCATTGGCAGGCGGATCCTTAACCACTGCACCACCAAGGAAGCCCCACTGACTCATTCTTTTGTTCATTCCACAAAAATGTATTAGGCACCTTCTATGAGGACACCAAGATGAATAAGACAGTCCCTGTCCTCAAGGAACTTAACCAATAAATGATGCCCCAAGGCACAAGCACTTACAGAGCAGCAAGCAGCCATTGAGTGCACAGTGCTACACGCAGCAGACACCCAGTAAATCTCTGTTGAAGAGAGAGGTGCAGGGGAACATTGAGGAGGGAGTGAGAATGGCGCAAGGGAAGGCTTCTTCTCTAAGGACAAGGGAAAAGGCATTCCAGACAAAGGTGTGAGAGTCATAAAATATTCGGGGAGTGCCAAGAAATTTGGTGTGAGTGTCAGTGTAGAGGAGAGAAGTAAGAGCTAACTTTTATTAAACACTGAGTCCCAACCAGGCAATGTTCTTACACATGCTCTTAACCTTCAGGCGATGCCAATGTATAATGGGAGTGATAGCAATCTCTTTAACCCTTGGAGATTGCTATCACTCCCATTATACAGTTGCATAGCCCGAGGCCCAGAGAGGTTAAGTTAATGCTCCAGGCCATGCAGGTAGTAAGTGGTAGAGCCAGGTGTTAAACCACTCACCAACTGGTACTTAATCAATCTGAGCCTGGATTTCTCCATCTGTAAAATGGGATACCCAGGCTTCTCTTGCAGGTTTCCTGGAGGGATTAAGAAAGCTATGCATGAATGCACATGGAAAATCTGTGAAAAGATACAAGATTCACAAAAAAAACTTGGTAGCAGGGGTTACTGTGGGGAGGCTGTTAGGGGACCAAGAATTAGGAGAGGGGGAATAACATACTAGTCTCTGGATCACTTGTTGGGCTCTAGTGTGTAAAGGTTAAGTGAAAAGGAACCTTAAGGGGAAGGAGTTGGGGTGAGGGTTCAGTCTGGGAGGAGAAAGAGAGTTGAGGCTGGAATCCCTAGAGCAGGGATGGCATTTGTCTGCAGCGGACAATCCCCCTGCACCCCTGCCCCTCTCCTTGAGGGGCAGGACACTGTGGCGACAGGCCTCCTCCTTCGTACAGTGTGTACATTTTATCTCTGCAGACTTCTTGCAGACTTGGTTTAAAGATCTCAGCTCAATACCATTAGTGTATATCTGCAGAGGGCCCTTTGTAAAATTGATTAGAAAGTGGGCTTTTGCATGTGGGGTGGGAGTGGGGGGGACCTAATCGGATTTGAGCACTAGATGGTATCTAATTCCCTGCATCTAGCAACTGGCTTGGGGACCTCCCTGGGAGCCAGGGCCCCTAATTTGGTTTGCGAATACATTAGCCAAACAAGCTGAGGGGGCTCCTTTGGGGAGAGGGTTTGGTGGGGACGAGGCAGGGAGATGGTGGGAAGGCTGAGGAAATGAAAGAGGTGCTTTCTGCGCAGGTCCTGGGTGTAGCTGTACCCAACATTGCCAAGGGTGTGCATTTTTGATGGTTTTAGCCAGTCCGGGAGAATGAAGCCAACTTTTAAAGGGACTTGCATTGCTTGCCAATTTATCTTGTTTTCATTTTACAAATTTTTTTAAAAGTAATATTCACATGTATAAGCAAGAAAGTCAAAGAGTTTGCGAGTATAGGCAATGACTGGTAAGTTATTCTTTCTCCCATAATCCTTGGTTCCACAGACAGCCTTCCCAAAGTAACCACTGTTACCAAGTTTTCTATGAATCTTATATGTTTTCTCAGATTTTCCATGAGCATACAGAGCTTTCTTAACGCTTCCAGCAAACCTGCAAGGGAGCCTGGAGAAATTGAGGCTCAGATTGGTAAAATGCCAGTTGGTGAGTGGCAGGGCCAGGATCTAGATTGTCAATGGTCTGGCTTTAAATCCTGGAGTCTTTTCATGGAATCGTGTACCAGTCCTGAAAAGAGAGGGGACTGCTTAAAGCTAAACCCTTGGATTTTTACTTCTCCAGCTCTTCTCTTGAGTCCACTCATGTGCTGTCATTTGGTCCACTTTTACTCAAGAATCTTCAAAACAGGATGGAAACTTGCAAGGGCATCTTGGTGGGAGACTCCAATTCGACAGCCCTCATGAGACGGCCTTGAGTGAATCCTTGTCTGTTTTATCAGGATATGGTGGGCGGCCTCCTTCTGTCCCCTTCCCTACCAGGCACTTGTGTGTGTGTGGAAGAGGGAAGAAATGTGTGCAAGTGGCAGTGTGGGCTGTAAAGTAAGTGTGGCTTCAGAACCCAGGGTCAGCGCCCAGCTTATTACAGATGGTACTGGTGCCAACCTCATAAGGTTCTTGGGAGGTCTGAATGGTATGATGGCATGGCACCTGGCCCATGGTGATGTCTCAATAAATATTAGCAATTATTAGTAATACTACCTAGGTAAACTTTCATATATTACTCATCTACTCTGTACAAGTTACCCCAACCAAAATATAAGAATAGTACTGTTCTTATATTATTATACTGTTATTTACTATTACTTAATAGCTAATATTAATTAAATTATAATTCTGTTTACATAATAGAGCTTTTAAAGAACAGAATTAGTGTAATGATAGGCATACAAGAAACGCTCAATAAATGTGATTTTGCATTTTTTTCCCTTCCCTTTACCAGCTTTAAATCGAGATCTTGGTTCTCTTTTATCTCCATTCTGAATCTAATTTCTCTAGGGGAGAATGAGAACAGGGGAGTCAATCGCAGTCCAAGCTGTTTGGGGGGGACTGGGAAGTGCATGGGGTAAGGGGGCTAGGCTCCCTCTCCCCACAGTCTGTAGGGACCAGAAGACCTCAGCCCTGATGCTGAAGTGTAAAACCCAGAATTATGTAACAGCTGGATTACGGGGCGATTATTAGCTTTGCTTAAAGATTTTCTGCTTACACAAGGATTAGCTGCGGGGTTCCTTTAAATAGCTGGCTTTGCTAATGCATTTGTACTGCAAAGAAAGGGGGTGGGGGAAAAAGGGGGACAGGACTGTGAGGCAGAAGGTCTTCGTTCTACGCCTGCTGCGTGACGGGCATTTTACCTCGTGGAGCCTCAGTTTCCTTGACGGAAATGAGAAGCGTCTGCCCTGAGGTGCCGGCAGGAGGACCGCCAACCGCTGTGTCAAGGCTGCGCTGCACAGCTAAGGCGCCCAGCTCGAACCGCAGCAGGGGGGACAGACCCGCCTCACGCGCTGTGGGTGTGATGCACCAGCCCAGCAGATGCTCCAGAGCCCCGCAGCTACCCCGCAAAAGCTCAGAGGTCCAGACGCCCTAACGTAGCCCCCAGGGATTTTCTGGAACTAGCCGCTGCCCACCTCTCCATCCAGATCTCCTGTCGTGCCCTCATTTGCCCCTGTCCTAGACTTTCCAGATTCCGATTCCTCGATGTATACTGCTGTTTCCCATCTGTGACTTGCACGTGGTGGTCCCGTTACCTAGAGGCCATTCCACACCCGCTTTCCGTATTGGCCTAGCGAACGCCTTACTTGTCCTTCAAGACAGCCTAGAGGACACCGCCTCCAGGAAGGCTTCCCTGACCCCCTTTCCCCTGAGGAAGGTTAGACACCCTTCCTCTCTGTTTCAGGAGTCCCCGTGCATAGGCATGTGTGACTCTATCAGAACATTACTGGACACTTTACTGTCAGCATTCACTTGCTTGTAGCTGCTATGAGCTGCTGAGATTAGGGGCAGGGTCCTTGTGTTTGACTCAGTAAGCTTGTAGTAAATGAAATTTTTTTTATGTGAGGTAAATGTGCTTCATCCCCAGGCACCACATCCCCCAGGAAGCATACAGCATGTCCTTAAGAACCAAAGCCTGGTGTTAGACCGTGGGAGTTGAAATTAATCCTGGCTCTACACCAGCTCTGTGACCAAATTACTTTGCCTCTCAGGTTCCCCACCCTTCATGTGGGACTGTAATAGTTCAGACCTCTTAGGGCTGCTGCTAAGATGAAGTAAGTGCTGCACTTAGAACAGGGCCTGGACGTTGTTCTGTGCCGGGCAGTGGATTTCATTCCGGAGGGCTCTGGAATCCTGCCCCTGCGGATCCTCCCAGCCCACCCTCACCCCCTCCCACGCCCCCAAGTTGCTGAGCTTGCCATTTCTCTCTCTCCCCTCGCTCCAGTGAACTTTCTCACTTCCCTCCCCACCACAACCAGTCAGCACGGAAGTAATCCAATTTTACTTGATTATTAGTCATTACTTTCTGCTGCTGTTTTTGTTTATTACTTTTTTAAAGCCTTCGAGATTTAATTGAGTTGATTGATTAGCACAATCACTGATTGGAAGGAGATACTCTGTAACCCTCTCCTCCCCCAGCCTGTACCTTTGCCCAGAGAGGACCTGGGCTGGTTGTTGGGGTCCAGGGCTCCTGCCCTAGGGACGCAGTGGCATGGCTTGGTGGGCTGGGAGCCAGGCACCTGACCCTACCTGGCTGAGTGACCTGCGGTGAGTTCCTTACCCTCTCTGAGCCTGAATTTCTTCCTCTGTAAAAAGGGGATTGAACTCAGTGAGCCTTCTGATCCTTTCCTGCCCAAAAATGCTATAAAAACTCTACATCTAAGTACCACCATCCCCCGCCCCTGCCCCCGCTCCCGCCTTGGTCTGTGAATCATTCATTCATTCAGCATCACTGAGACCCTGTGCCCAGCACTCAGCCAGGTGTTGTGGGATCCAGATGTGAGTGAGACCAGGGCCCTGCCTTCCAGGAGCTGGGGTGGGGATAGCCTGACAAGCAGCAGATTCCAGCATTTATAACTTACCTGTGTTCTAAGTTCAACAGGGTTTTGAGGGGAGTCCCTAACTCTGGAAAGCGGTAGAGGGGGTGACCTCAGTGCAAAGCAAAACAAAACAGACTGTGATGGGGGGCAGTGACCTTTATGGAGGTCACCCCTCTGTGCCAAGTACTGTGCTTAAGCCCTTTCTTCTCATTTCCTCTGTAATCCTCACAGCAAGCCTGTGACTACGGAAATGCAATAGCAATTTTACAGACGGGACACTTGAAGCTTGGTGGGGCTAAATGGCTTGCCTAAAGCCACACACCAAGTAAATGAGGTGTGAATGATATGAAAGCATGTCCTCTTTATATACTTTTCTACCATGTACAGTGTTCAATAGTTTGAGAAAGGGTTTTAAAATGTTCAGCTAATTTCCCCAAATATCACTTCTCTTTTCATTTTTTTGTACATTATCTTCCACGCATACCCTTTTTATGTTGTGAATATATACATCTCTCCAGTGCAAAGGCCCTGAGGTGGTGATGCCCTTGGCGTGTTTGGGGACGAGAAAGGAGGCCAGGATGGCTGCAATATGGGGAGAAGGGTGGAAGGTGAAGTTGGAAAGGCAGCCAGGGCTAGGGCATGAGGGCTTTGTAGACCTTGGTAGTGGCTGGGTTTTATTCCCAACAGGTTTTGCCATTGTCTTCCAGTTCCTGTTGTTTCAAAAGTCAACCCAGTGGATGTGACATTATTTACCAACACTGAGGTTGTTTCCAGGGGGCAGTGTGTGTGCATTGTGTGTGTGTGCACTCATGTGTGTTTGAAGTGAACACTACAGGTTGCATTTCAGGCATATGGCTATTGGCTTCTGGAACTTTCTTAGTCTAAAGCAGTAGGCATTGAGGTGACTGGTTTGGTGATTGATCATTTGTGTGACTAGACCAGTACGGCCAGGCTGTGACTTGTGGTGGAGAGAGGGGAAGGCACTGCAGCCAGCGGATGTGTGAGTGCAAAGGAGCAGAGCCAAGGAAGAGTAAGTCTTGTCCGGAGGCCTCTGGCCCTGAAGGAGCAGTGGGCGATGGGAAGGTAGATGCCACCTAAGGACAGTCAGCACGCGTGGCTCTTCACCTTCTCTTCAAGAGGCAAAGCTGGAGCTTTTGCATTTTTTCCAGTTTTTTTAAAAAAGTAATTTATTTATTTTTGGCCGTGTTGGGTCTTGGTTGCTGCACACAGGCTTTCTCTAGTTGCGGCGAGCGGGGGCTATTCTTCATGGCCGTGCACAGGCTCCTCATTACGGTGGCATCTCTTGTTGCGGAGCACAGGCTCTAGGTGTGCGAGCTTCAGTAGTTGTGGCTCGCGGGCTCTAGAGTGCCAGCTCAGTAGCTGTAGCACACGGGTTTAGTTGCTCTGTAGCATGTGGGATCTTCCCGGACCAGGGCTCGAACCCATGTGCCCTACACTGGCAGGCAGATTCTTAACCACTGCGCCACCAGGGAAGTCCCCATTTTTTAAAAAACTTTTTATTAGGATAGTTTTGCTTTTGCAGAAAAATTGCAAAGATAGTGTAGACAGTTCCTGTATACCCCTGTCCAGCTTTCCCCGTCACTAACTTCTTACAACGTTATCATGGTACGTTTGTCACAATGATGAAAATGACATGGGGACACTACTATTAACTAAACACTGAACTTTGTTCAGGTTTCATTCATTTCCCACTGCTGTCCCTTTTCTCTTCCAGGACCCAGCTCACCACCCCACCCTGCATCCAATTGTCATGTCTCCTTAATATCCTCTGGTCTGTGACAGCTTCTCTGACTTTTCTTAGTTTTCATGACCTTGACAGCTTTGAAGCTTGCTGGGATATTTTGCTTTTGCATTTTTAAACTTTCTATTTCCACCTGAAATCGTGACATTGGGAATGCAGGAGTTGGAAGGGCCTGGGTTCAAATCCTGGCTGTGCCCCCAACCCAGGAGGTGACTGAGGAACCCTTCTATCCTCGGTTCCTCCCCCCTTACAGTGGGCGTGAGTTGCCTCCTGCTGGGACCTGGTGAGGGTTCACTGGATGGTTGCTTAAGTGCTCAGAAATTCAGGTTTCATTTTCATTTTCATTTCGATGGACACCTGCTGGGACTGATTGCCCTGAAGACCTTGTTCACTTCCTCTCCAGGAGCCAGGGTTGTGAAATGCCAGAGCGAGCAGAATGGCCGGGAAGGTGTGACAACTTTGTTGGAAGCTGACACTTTGCAAAGCTTTTGAAACTAAGATCCTGACTTGATCCCCACAGTAACTCCATGAGGCAGCAAGACGGGTTAACCCTGTTTTATTTTATTTATTTATTTTTAATTAATTAATTTATTTATTTGTCTGTGTTGGGTTTTCGTTGTGGTGCGCAGGCTTCTCGTTGCGTGGCTTCTCTTGTTGCAGAGCACGGGCTCTAGGCACGCGGGCTTCAGTAGTTGTGGCGCACAGGCTTACCTGCTCTGTGGCATGTGGGATCTTCCCAGACCAGGGCTCGAACCCATGTTCCCTGTATTAGCAGGCGGATTCTTAACCACTGTGCCACCAGGGAAGCCCCAGGGAGTGTTTTCATTTTGTAACGTGGGTTTGTTTGTTTGTTTTCTTTAAGTGATTTCATTTTTAACCCTTGAATTACCTGTGAAACTGGGATGAGCCAAAAGCTTGTGACTGGGGCCTGCTTCCTGGGGAAATCTTGGGACCAGTGGCTCCAGCTTCCCCCCAGAGGGCCCACTGTGCTACCTCCTGTGTCATGTGTCTTCAGGCCTCTCCTGCAGATGGCTAGGCTGTCTCCATTTTGCAGAAAGAGAAATGGAGTAACTGAGATCAGACAGGGCAAATGACTGTCTCAAGAACACACAGCCTTGGAGCTGGGGCAGAAGCCTTATTAGTCACTGGGCTCTTTCTACCTGGCATAATAAGAGCTCAGAAGACCCTTGTGCTGTTTACTATTTCTTTAAAAACCTGAAATGTAAACTACAAAATGGCAATTCCACCCTTGAAAAGGGAGCTGGAGGGCGTGTGTGTGTGTGTGTGTGTGTGTGTGTGTGTGTGTGTGTGTGTGTGTACGTACACTATGAGGACAGAGAACAAAGCAATTTTGGCATTTAAGCCTGAGAGCCAAAATGTACCCTCTATTCCACCAAGGCACACAGAGGGTGGAGGGGTGGGCAGTCCTTTCTGAAAGGACCTCTGGGGCCTGTGGCTGCCATTCCCTTGATATTTGAGGTTCCCATTCCATCCTCTTTGAACTTTCTACATTCGGGACCCACAGGCTGCCCCCACCCCCTTGTAGTTCTGCACAAGGATGACGTGGCCCTGGCAATTCTTCTGGTTCTAAGTGACATCTCCTCTGCGTGTCCCCCATCACCAAGGTGTGCCCAGGTTTTCAGATCTCTGAGAAGCTTAGTGTCTCACGGAGCGGGCTGAGTGTTCGCCCGCTCCCTCCTCCTCTTGGCCCTGGTGGTTGGCCTTGGGACATGGGTCACCGTACCTGGGTGATCCAGAGAAGAGTTTCTGCTCAGACCTGCTGTCTTAGTCTGTTTGTGATTCAATAACAAAATACCGTAGACTGGGTGGCTTATGAACAACAGAAATTTATGTCTTACAGCTCTGGAGGCTGGCAAGTCCCAGATCAAGGTGCTGGCAGATTTGGTGTCTGGGGAGGGGCCACTTCCCGGTTCATAGAGAGCTGTCTTTTCCCTATGGCCTCACGTGGTGCAGGGGGAGGGGAGAGAGCTCTCTGTGGTCTCTTTTTTTTCTTTTTTTGCGGTACTCGGGCCTCTCACTGTTGTGGCCTCTCCCGTTGCGGATCACAGGCTCCGGACGCGCAGGCTCAGCGGCCATGGCTCACGGGCCCAGCTGCTCCGCGGCATGTGGGATCTTCCCGGACCGGGGCACGAACCCGTGTCCCCTGCATCGGCAGGCGGACTCTCAACCACTGTACCACCAGGGAAGCCCTGTGGTCTCTTTTATAGGAGCACTGATCCCACTTATGAGGGCTCCTCCCTTATGACCCAGTCACCTCCCATAGGCCCCCCAATACCATCACAATGGCGGTTAGTTTTCCACATATGAATGTTGGGCTGAGGACATACACGTTGGGTCTATGACACCTGCTGTCTTCTTTCTGGCTGTCAGTAGCCTCTGCCCCTCTTCCCAGCCAGACCCACTAGGAGGAGGAAAGAGTTTCTCTTCTGCCACCTTTAAAGACCAGACTGGCCAAGAAAGGCAAAAAGTAACTGTTTGGAGTCATCACACTTCTCCAGAGACAGTCCTTAATCTTTGGAAGGGGGCAGGTTGGGCAGAGTGGCTGAACCCCTCACCGTGGGTGTCAGGTTGGATTAACATTCAACCTTCAATGACCCATAGAAGCTGTGTGGCCTGTGAGGCTCACCATCGGTGCCCCCATAGACTTTCCCGTTTTCCCAGTAAAACAGGACTAAAAATCCAGAATTATTGGGAGGATTAAATAAGCTTGTATGCGCAGAACGCTTCGTACATAGTAAATGCCTGCTAAACAAGATAGGAAATTTAGTATAATTACTGCGTTAAATAATACAGCAGCATTATTATTATTTTTTCCCTTAAAGGGCTTCCACGTCTATTTTCTTACTGAGTCTTTACAACCACCCAGGAAAGTAGGGTGGTTTTTCTTGGATCCAGTTTACCAGTGCAGTACCTGAGATGCAGGGAGTATAGTGACTTGTCCAAGGCCACTCAACAAGGCAGTGGAGGCACTGAGGCCTGACCCTGAGGTCCCTAGGGGTATCCCAGTCTGGCATACCTGCAGCCCCAAGGGCCTTTCCTGTCCGGAATGACAGCAGCCCCTGCCCCTCCGGGGCTCCCCTCATGAAGGAAAAGGACAATTTCCTGTCATCCTCCTGTCTCGCCTTCCTGGAGCAGCTGTCTTCCCCACCCCGGCTGTGACTTCCCAGGGAGAAGGGCCCTAATCCTTGCTTAGTACTGGCAGGGGGTGGCTCCACCTCTCAAGCCAGTGGCAGGGCTGGTGTCATTGCCAGCAGCATCTTGGCGGGATGAAGGTTGCATTAGCGAGCAGTAATTGGAATGCAAAATAACATTTTGATCGAGCCAGCAGGCTGTTTATTTATCAGATCAATAGTCAAAATGCCCCATCTGGAGAAGTCCGCGTGATAAGTGACAGCATTTCCAAGGGCAAGCCTGGTGAATCCAGCCCCTCACTCCCAAAGGTTTAGATTAAGGAGAGCCAAGGAGCCTGGGAGTGACCCACCACTGCTTCCCCCTTTCCTCATTTTCTTCTTATATCCAGTTTATAGAGGAGACGACTGAGAGCCAAATTGTCAGACCATACCTGCCATGGCTGGAAGGACCTGCATCCCAGAGACCTGAGGAATCATAGTAACAGCTCACGTTTATTGAGCACTTACTATGTGCAGGCGCTGGTGTCAGCGCTTCCCATTTATTGTGTCATTTAATCCTCAGAACACTTCTCGGAGGTAGGTATCTTTATATTACCCATTTCGCACATGAAGGAACTGAGGCATGGAGAGGAAAAGCAGCCAGTTGTACAGCCTGTAGGTGACAAAGCCAGGATTTGAACCCAGGTGATCTGGGCCCAGAACCCTTGTGCCTGGGCCTGGTTCTGTCCCCTCTAGAGGGCAGGGAGAGGCAGTGGCTTTTTTTTTCACTTATACAGAGTCGGGGTCCTGGCTCTGAAGTCAAGGCAAGCTTTTTCCAACCTCACTTCCCACAGGTTTTCGTTAATTACATTGCCTTTTGTGTTAAAATATCTTCTTTAACGTTTCAAAACTAGATTTCTTGATAAGTGGGTCTGAGACGCTAGCTTCTCTAAGTTCCTTCCAAACACATGACAGGCATTCGGGTGCTTAAAAAAATAAATAAATAAAAGTAAGAAAAATCCATACATCATAAGCAAAGCCTTTTCCACCAGGATTGGTGGAATTTGATGGGAACTGGGGGCAGGTTTCAGTGGGACTGTTGGCTGGGCCTCTGCTCTTGAGGTGCTGGCTGACTCCCTTGCCCTGACTCTGGCCCTGTCTTGTGGCTCAGGCCTGTGACTGTCACAGCCCGAGGGGGGGGCAGGCCTTGGGGCCTCGTATCCCACCCAAATCTCAGACCTCCTGCTTCATTTGTTCACTCGACAAATCTTTTCTGAGCATCTGTCGTGTCTGGTAGCGTCCTAGACAGTGGAGAGCAACAGAGAAGAAAGCAGAGGCAGCCTCTGCCTCCTGTGCGGCAGGCAGAGGCCCCGAGGTGGAAGCATGCGGTCTAGTCCAGAAACAGCCAGGAGGCCGGTGTGGCCGGCCCGGAGTGACCCCGTGGGGGAGTGGGCAGCTGCGGAAAGGACTCCTGCTTTCCTGGGGGTGTGATGGGAAGTCCCTGGCTGTCTGGAGCAGGGGAGTGTTGTGACTTACTCCCCTTTGCTTTGTAACTCACTCCAGCACTTTCTGGCAGTGAGACCCCTGCCAAGATATTTAGCCCCTCTGGCCTCTGTTTCTTCATCTGCAAAATGACGACAGGTTGTTGAAAGGAATCGTTGACCTCGTGCGTATAGTTTCGTGCCCAGTGCAGAGTGAGCCCTCTGTCGTCACCATTATGGAGCTCAGAAGCAGGTTCCCAGTTGGCTGCAGTGTCAGGTCCCCACCTGTTCACCCGAGTTAAGATGTATCTTTGTCATCTGCCCAGGCTGCCCATTGGCACAAAGACTGAAAAACTGGGTCAGGAAGAGAAATGGATTCTGGGAGCCCCAAGCTTCCTGTGTCATCCCTGCCGTGCATAAGGCCACATGGAAAGGGCCACTGCTGTGACCAGGTGATATATGAAAGTGTGGTTCCTCTCACTGGGTTTGCACACTGCCCTGCAGGAACGCACATAAGAAGCGGGTGGTGACACCCAGGAACAGCACACATGAAAGAGACTCAGGTGTGTGATTGCATAAGGAGCAGAGGGGAAGTTAGCAGTGTGAACCAAGGGCCTTAAACGCTGATCCCGTCTAGGGTTGCATCAACAGAGGTAGAGTATCAAAAAAAATTTTTTTTTTTTTTTTAAAACAAACTTAGCTTTAGAGGATAAAAAAAAAAACCAGAAGTATAGTATCTAGGACAAGAGAGGTGTCAGAACTGCTCTGCACTGGTCAGAACTCACCTGGAAGGCTGTGCTGTATTCTGATGCTTCTTTCTGTGAGGAGTAAACAGAGCAGATGGACTGTTCTCAAAGGAGGGCAAAATGTTTGCGGGAGTGATTCTAGGTCCAGGAGATGTGCTCCTGGTGAAGACGGGGCTCAGCAGGGAGCAGGAAGCTGCCTTCAGCAATCTAGAGGGCTGTCAGATGGAAGTGGGGGGTTAGACTTGTTCTGTAGGTCTTGAGGGAGAGAGCTGTATAAACTATAACTGAAAGTTCCAGAAAGAAGAAATATTTTGGCTCTTGATAAAGAACTTAAAAAAAAAAAAAAAGGGCTTCCCTGGTGGCGCAGTGGTTGAGAGTCCGCCTGCCCATGCAGGGGATGCGGGTTTGTCCCCCGGTCGGGGAAGATCCCACATGCCGCGGAGCGGCTGGGCCCGTGAGCCATGGCCGCTGAGCCTGCACGTCTAGGGCCTGTGCTCCGCGGCGGGAGAGGCCACAGCAGTGAGAGGCCCGTGTACCGCAAAAAAAAAAAAAAAAAATCTAAGTTGTCCAAAGATGGAAACAGCTGCTGCCTGAACTAGTGATCTCCTTATCACTGGGGTCTTTAGCAAAGGCAGGCAGCCTATGGGACAGACCAGGAGCCCTTTGAGGCCCTGGCCTGGTCCGAGTGCCCCTGGCTGAGACAGGGCCCTGCCCGCCTACCTCTCCCTGTCTCTCTGCTATTCCTTCAACACGGAGCTCTCCCTGCATGCCTCCTTATCTGTTTTTCCTCGGGCTTCTGCTTAAATGTCACCGCTTCAGAGAAGCCTTCTCTGGCCGCTGTGTCTGGACACTCCTCCACTCTGCCGTCTGTCCGCAGCCCTGATCTTTCTTAATAGTGCTCATCACTAACTGAATTTATACTATTTGGTTGTTTGCTTATTGTGTTCGTTAGGGTGGGTCACACTAGCTATTGTTACATACAACCTCAGTTTTTCAGTGGCTTAGCATGACAGGTTACATCTTGCTCACATAACATTTTGGTGAAGGTACTTGGCAGATCACCTTTCATGAGGTTTTTCATGGGCCCGGGCTCCTTCCAACTTGTGGCTCTGCCATCCCCCAGGGCCTTGGAGGGCCCTCCTGGAGCCTCTGCATGGATCTTGTGTGGCCTGCAGATGGGGGAGGACAGAGAGAGGGAGGAAGTGGGGGCGGGGAGGGCCATGGGAGATTTTTATGGGCCAGAGGGAAGACTGCCTTACATCCTTTTGCCCACATTCCATTGGTCAGGACCCAGTTGATGCACACAGCTCACTGCAAGGGAGACTGGGAAATGTGGTCTTCCTGGGTCTAGAAAGAACATGGAACTGCTTTTGACGACCTCGTGGCAGTCTCAGCTCTACTCATTATCATATTTCATTGAATCTTTGACATCATAGACACCATTATTTTTGGAACCACTAATTAAATTAAACTATGGCAAGCCATCCACTCAAGATGCATTCTGATTGCCAAGATGTTAAAAAGTGAAAAAAAGGGTGTAGTTTAGAGTCAATGAAATATGGTGCTGTCACTCCTTGAGGAAAGGCACGTGTCCACCTTGGGCACCAACCATCCCCAGGGCTAGAACGGTATCTGGCACACCGAGGGTACTCAAGGAATAGTAATGGGATGAATGAGGGAGGGAAGGAGCGAGTGGATGAACGAATGAGAGGGCGTGTCATTTGGTTAGCTGCCAGGACCCCCTTGTGTGAGCTGCCACACCGGGGAGTCAGGCCTCGTCGCTCACCCGAGCAGAGGTGCTGCCGCACTGCCGAGCAGCTGCCAACTAAGGCTCCCGGGCCCCTGCCCCTGGCTGGCACCCTTCTCTGCTGCCAGCTTCCGTACTCTTCTTTCTTGGTGTGAAGTATGACCTCGCTCACACTTGAGCTGTCCGTCTTACTGCCTCTGTCCCTGGAGAGGCAGCCACGACACCAAGGTCTCATGGGGGAGACTCACTGCCCAGCCTGGGTCAGTTGCGCAGCCCTGGGTGACGCTGCTCGTAGCAGGTGGAGATACATGCGAATGTGGCGATTCCTGGGGGAGCTTGGCGTGCACACAGGAATAAGAGAGAAAGGAGGCTGGAGTCGGTTGTCAGCTCCTAGAAGAGAGCCTAGTTAGTTTTAATAGTTGGTTCTAGTAGTGCCTGAATAAGGAACCCCTTTGTCTGAAAAGGGACTTCCTCAGTGGATGTTCCAGCATGCAGAGAGGCACACAAATGCATGATTAAATGGTGGATGGACGGATGCACGGATGGATGAATGACGGGAAGGAGAGAGGGAGCAAGACAGTCTTGCTTGCTGTGGGAATGGACTTTTTAGAGACTGAATGGAAGCCATCTCCTCATTACCAAAAAGGGTGCTAGTAACAACTGCTAACGTATTCATTGAGCACTTTTGCCAGGCACAGTTCTAAGCTCTTTTCTGTATTAACTCGCTAACCCTCAAGACCACCCTATAAGATGAATACAATAATTATTATCATCCCTATTGTACAGATGAGGAAACTGAGGCTCAGAAAGGTTAAATAACTTGTAAGAGACAGAACTGGAATTCGGACTCAGGCAGTCCAGCTCCAACCACTCAGCTCTACGGCCCAGCATCTCAGCTCCTCCAGGACTGAATGCCATCTGGAAACTGCTGAATTTGTTCAGTGACAGTAGGTGGTATGTTTATGCTGTATCACTGCTTGATATGGGGTAAAAATAAAACAGATTCAAGTAGAGTTAAGATAAATTCACAGATGTCAGATCTCCAAGAGATGTTGAAAGGAAGATCGCTAGAGGTGTGTTTGGGGGCATCTTCTGAAATTGTGAGCTGTCCTTCCTCCAGACACACCCCTTTGTGGTGTCAGAGGCTAGAGTTGGCCATATGGGCTAAAGTAAGAGCCATCAAGTACCTTTGGCTCCTTCATGAGGACACTCCCTTGAGAGGACCGAGGTGAGGGCTGAAGTTTCGAATTGGTCTCCCCAGAGGGGGCCCCTCTTTCTAATCCACACACAGCCACAGAATGAGCCAGCAGCGGCTGCCCATTGTGGGCCGGAGCTTTGGTGGGGGGCTGGGCCCTCCCAGCTGTCCCGTGGCAGCCACTTCGCTTCCAGTGGTCTCCTTCTGCTTTGGCGAGCCTCTCACTTCTCATGATGATGGATGCAGCCTGGGACATCATGGATAAAAAGCCCTGATTGAAAGGCACTAATTACCCATCATTATTTTCCATGCTGTAATTTGTATGGAACGAGATTTCAATCAGTTGTCTGGGATCAACCTGGTTTTGACTAATCTTTCTAACGACAAGATGCTTAATTACAGATTTTTGCCTGAGTTCTGGCATACAGGGGGAGGCAGCTCTCACTGAAGCCAGTTTGCTATCAGGTCATTTTGTAGTCTTAAGTCCCAGAGGGTCCCCTGAGGGGAGAGAGAGAAAGAAAGAATGAGGAAAGTATTCCTGAGGAGACCAGACAAAATCGAACCAGCACAGGACCGGTGCTGTGGTAGTGACGTGGTGATGGAGGGTAGCAGGTGGGCTGAGTCAACCTGCTCCCCTGCGCAGGTCACCTACCCACCGTGTCTCTACACCCCCAGCCAGCCCCCAGCCAGCCTGGCTCTCTAGTGAGTGTCTCTGAGTGAGTCACGACTTCTAGGGCCTTCAGCTCCTCATCTGAAAGCCACCAGGCCAGGCAGGAGAATCTCTGAGCACTTATGATTCACTGACTCCCTCTGTGCTCTGTCTGTCCAGAAAAATAGATCCACTGATGAAAGATACTCATTGCAGGATTTCACAAGGAGTGATAAAAACACTGTTTATTAAAACAGGTGATTCAGACCACTCTGAGGGAAGGTCAATTTGAATTAAAGAAATATCTGTGTTTAAGGAAAGAATATATAACGAATAGACTCAGATGCATGGAAGTGGATTAATTATAATCCTTGGTTCGTAATACTTTTCATCACTGGCTTCCCATTTCCACTCCTTCCTTCCCCCTCCCTTCCCTTCCTCCTTCCCTCCTCTCTTCCCTCCCTCCCGTGTAATAAGTACCCATGGATCCGTGTCCCAACAGGAATACTGGGACCTTGTCAATTTAGCCATACGGTCCCCCCCCCATCCTATACGTCCATTGAAGGCCCATTGTGCATTATCTAATAATATTTTTAAAGGAAGTTTAGCTGTGTTACTTTCAGGTGCCTGAGGGGCTGATTCATAACAAATAAAGCCTTGCTGGAGGGTCTGAAGGTCTGCTTTAATGAATAGCTCAGTGACCCCTGGTTAGCAAATTAATCATGGAAATGTACACAAGAGTTTTTCAAGTGTTCCAAAACCATTTTTCTTCTGTAGAGTGGATTCCCATTTCAGGCTTATTTATCCTCTTAATTCACCTAACCTGCTACTTTGTTTCCTGGTAAATGGCAAGTTCCTTGTGGAATTATTATACTTGGCTGAGCGAAGAACTTTGCTAGGTTTAACCACAGGCCGCCGCCAGCTGCTGGATTTTCTGGAAGGGGCTTCCTGGGAGAATCACAACAGCAGCCACTGTCCCCTGAGAGCTTGCTGGGCTCTAGCACGTTCTAAACGTTTTGCCTGCATTAGCCTCTGCTCGCCCAGAACAACCTAGGAAGGAGGTGCTGTGATGGAGCCCATTTTACAGATGAGGACCCTGAGGCCCAGAGATGGTGACCTGTTTAACGCAAAGTCAGCAGCTACTGTGAACTGCAGTGCTCATCTGACGTCAGAGTGATGGCTCTTAACCGTTAAGTGACTCAGTGGCTTGTTTCTGCTGTTACAGGGGCAACCCCAGCACAGAGCCAGAAGGCGGCTGTGAGGGCAGCCCCTCTGCATGTGATCTGGCTTCTGGCGTGTTGTAGGGTAGACTCTACTCAGTAGACGACAACAAGCCAGGCCCTAATCAGACCATCACATCCCTCTTCCCTCCAGGAGCCTCTGTTCCTCCAGAAGCTTCTCTTCTGCTGCCTGCCCACCAGTAGGTAGCCTTGAGGGGGGTAGATCCCTGGAATTCCAGCTCAGATTTTTATAATTTTTTATAAATTTATTTTTAAATTTTTTTATTTTTATTTCTTTTTATTAAAAAAAATTTCTTGTAGTATAGTTGTTCCAACCTAAAGATTTATGACTGTCTCTTGCTGATATCCTGGAGTTTCTCTTCCTCTAGAGGTCCGTGGCTAAATAGCTGAAGAGTTTGGGTTTCCTTCAGAACTTCCAAGATTCTGTTGTATTCGGAAAAACTTCAACCCACTTCACTGTCCAGCAAGGGGATGTCCAGCAGAGGCAGAGAGTCCCCAGTAAGCTCAGGAGGTCAGGCCGCTCTGGGGTAAGGGTCCCACACTGGACGCTAAGAGGGGCAGGCCTAGGTGGGGGAGGGGACCCACATTAATCAGATGGTGACATTGAGGCCAGGGCAGCTCTGGCTGTGCTCCTGTTACGAGATGGATCAGAGGGAAAATGATGCCTCGAGGGGCTTCGACCACTGACTACTGCTCTTTCAAAGGCGGCTCAGATGGGGCAGCGGTCCCCTCCTGTAAAGTCAATAGTCATCGACCAGTTGGGAACTGGGACCCAGCCAACCACAGATGATGGACTCGACATGACCCTCTCCTCCCCAGAGCGCAAGTGTTAGCCACCTCCCCTTCACCCCTAGGCTGTGCTCTCCCTGCTGCCCATCCTAGCCACCTACCCAGTGGCCACATCCTCCTGGGCCTTGGCATCCAGGCTCCACCTCTGAGATCTTCCCTGACCCAATCTCCCATCCCTGCAGCTGTCCTGCTCCTTCCTCCTGCCGTACCTCAGCCTCCCCCGCCTGGAAACCCCCATGCTCTTGGGCGCTCCGTTTTCCCCCAGTTCCTCTCTTTGTGACATCACTCTAGCCCCAAACTACACCATGTGCCCACGCTTCAGCTCCCGGGCCCTGTGCCTACCCCTTTCCCGCCAACGTCCAAGTCAGTGGTTCTCAACTGGCGGTGATTTTGCCCCCCGGGGAGCATCTGGCAGTGTCTGGAGAAGGTTTGGGTTGTCATATCTGGGGCTGGGGGTGCTACTGGCTTCTAGTGGGTAAAGGGCAGGGGTGCTGCTAAATGTCCTGCAGCGCACAGGACCCACAGTGAAGAATCACTGGCCCCAAATGTCAGCCGTGCCCGGGCTGAGAAACGCAGATCAAAGCTCCCCTGTGTTGCTGCCCCTGCAGAGTGAGTTAAGGGGCCTGGTAAAGCTTTATGCCCCTGATTTGTGTTCTCTCCTCCTCCCACAGTTGCTGTTGCAAACTTCCTTCCTTTTCCTAGATCTCCTGACCTCACCTCCCATTTCACAGAGTGAGGAGAGGCCACGTGGTGGGCAAGGGAGGCCACCTCCAAACTTCCCCTCTGCACAGCCAACCCTCCCTCCCCCTCTTACTGCTTTGGTTCGTTTCTCTTCTCTTCCAGGGCATCCAGATACCTTGCAAACTCCCACCAGGTCCCCTGACTGCATGTGTTATTCCTGTAGGATTCAAACTTGACTCCCCTAAGATTCACATCTGGGGTGCTGAAAGCAAAGCAATAAGCAAAACCAAAAATGCAGGGGCTTCCCTGGTGGCGCAGTGGTTGAGAATCTACCTGCCAATGCAGGGGACACGGGTTCGAGCCCTGGTCTGGGAAGATCCCCCATGCCGTGGAGCAACTAAGCCCGTGCGCCACAACTACTGAGCCTGCGCTCTAGAGCCCGTGAGTCACAACTACTGAAGCCCACGCGCCTAGAGCCCGTGCTCCTCAACAAGAGAAGCCCGCGCACAGCAACGAAGACCCAACACAGCCTAAAATAAATAAATTAAAAAAAAAATGTTTAATGCAGATTTCTGGGCCCCTCCTGCAGGGCTGAATGTCCAGAATATGACTGGGGTGAGGTTGGGTCCAGGAAGCTACCTGTTCAACCAGCACGTTGGCTGACTCTGATGAAGATTGCACTGGAATTTGAGAAAAATCTTTTGTAATTGCAATCTTTCCATCTTGATTTGCTCTTTACCATTAGCATGTAACATGGAGTCACCATAGAATTCATTGCCTCCTCTGGGGAGTAATGGGGAGCGATGGGTAATTATACGGGGTCAGTAGGTGGGATCATGATTGCCCAGGGCAAACTGGAAAGTAATTTTTAAATTCCTTACATTCTTGACACACCCCCTCCTCATCAAAGAGGCTGATAAATTACGGACAATAACAACAAAAACATTCCTTCCCTGCCACCACCGCCCCTAAGTTCAAGTGGATGGTGCTGCCTACAGGTGAGCAAGGAGGACGCCACCCCTACTCCCTCCTCTGCCCGGCTGGGCCAGACAGGGCCAAACTCCCTGAAAGGATTGTCTGCTGTTTAATGCCTCCTGCAGACCTGGCCCTGTGGCTCCCATCCCCCCATGCGTGATACTGCTCTGACCAGCCACATCCTGACTGTTCACTGCAGGGGAGACTGCACTCCTGACTTCTCCTGACTTTGTGGCTGCACGTGACGTGCCGCCACCTCCCTCTCGATGGCTCTCCTCACTGCATGTCCACGACTCTCTCTCTTCTCCTCCAGCTCCTCTGGCCACTTCTTCTCTGCCCTCTTCTTGGACTTCTTTCCCTCTGTCCTTCCTTTAAATTTTGCTTTTGAATAAAGGAACAATGTCCAGGAGGTCAAGGATGGGTGGAGGGAGGGGTAGGTTTCCTGGAGGGAAAATGAAGGCAAATATGAATGAATGAGTGAATGAATGAAGCCAGACCAAAGGGGCATGGCGGAGGGTGCGGAGGGAGCCCTGTCTGTGTTGTGTTCCACACCCCCAGCCCCTGCCTTGCTGGCGCTCTGCACACGTGTGTTTCTTTCGTGTCTGTCCTTCCGGTGAGAGGATGAGCTTCTTGACATCACGGGCTGCGCTGGTCACGTCCTGCTGTCTGGCCAGCACTTGGCACATGGTAGGTACCCGAAGTACCTGTTGACTCACCCTGGAAAAGACATTCTAGTGGCCAAAATAATGGTCACAAAGCGAGACGCCTGCAGGGATGAAATCATCAGACCCTCCTCAGCTGGGGCTCAGGCACTAAACCAGTAGGTGGATTTCTGTGCCAACGCTGAGGCCAGGGTCAAGTTTGCTTCCTTCTCAGTCCTAGAGTCTCTGACCAGGGCCTGGGGGCAGCGGTCACTAACGAAGGCTTTGAACCAATAAGGAGAGAGGCAGGAGGGGAGACCTGTGGCTTAGGGTATGAAACTACTGCCTGCCCTGAGTGTCCTTCAGGGCTGGCTGAGCCATGAGTCTGGGGAAGACAGCTGGGGAAACTGTGGCCTGCTGTCCACCAGGCATGGCTGTAGGGCTCCCCAGCTGCGTCTCTCAGGGCACAAGCTTCTCATCCATCCAAGAGACAGATCTGAAGCGGGTGGCATATAACACGTGCTCACTAAATAGCAGTGCTATAATTACTGCTTATATCAAGCGTATCTCCTGAAATCTCTGGGGTGCTCACAGCCTGGGAGAGGAGTGGGATGGGGGGCTTGGGTCTGGGAGCTGCCTTGTCCTGCAGTGTTTGTCACAGTGGGCCTGGGATGTTCCTGGGCACTGCAGAGCCTAAAGCAGCAGTAGGAGGGGATTACAAATGTAAGAGCACCTGGTCCGCTCTCCCTGCAGGCCCAGCACGAGGCACTGTGGGGAGTTAACCCACAGGTGCATTTGTGTTTCTCAGGCCAATGGCATTTCCTGAGAACACACCAGGGAGCCTCTGGTGGATGGAGGGGTGGCAGGTAGCCTTGTGGAGGCTGGGGACATGACAGGGCACCAGCCAGAGATGTTAAAAAAAAAAAAAAAAACCACCAGAGAAGACTTTCAGTGTGGTACCCTCTGCCAATGTAAGGGATGGGCTAGTAGGAGAGGTGTCTCAGAAGACTCAGGGATATTCAGTTTGGAACAGAACAGGCCTGGGAGCCTCTACCTTCAAACAGTACATTCCAGTAGATAATAAACTTCTTGACAGTAGGCTCCTTATAGGTATCTCTTATCTTTTTATCAGAAGCAGCTCCCAGCTTCTGATTAGAACTGTCTGCGGGGCAATGTGTTCCCTGCCTCCGGACATGTTCAAGTGTAGATGGATGGGACAGTGCCCTGGGAGGGGTATTGACTATGAAATCACTGGTGGGACCAGGGACAGTGGAGGCCCCTCCCCATCATAAGATTGCTTTTGGTGGTGCAAGTGTGTGGCCAAGGTTTTCTTGGGAGGGTGGGCTTTGTGGGTGTGATAAGACAGGCCTTTCCCCACATGGTGAATAATCCTTTCCCCAGTGATCTGCTCAGAAAACAGGGGCTACCTCTGAGCATCGTTGGACTGTGGCTGCTTCCCCAGTGGGCCCTCCAGCACTGGGACACTCCCTCCCTCCCCACTGGGGCCATCTTTCGACGAATGGGGCTGTACTGCCACCCTCTCCAGCCCTTTTCGTTCTCCAGGACACTTCCCTCTCTTTTTTTTTTTTTTAAACAATCAATTTTATTTATTTATTTATTTTTGGCTGTGTTGGGTCTTCGTTGCTGCGTGCAGACTTTCTCTAGTTGTGGCAAGTGGGGGCTACTCTTCGTTGCGGTGCTCGGGCTTCTCATTGCGGTGGCTTCTCTTGTTGCAGAGCACGGGCTCTAGCCGCGCGGGCTTTAGTAGTTGTGGCACACAGGCTCAGTAGTGGCGCACGGGCTTAGTTGCTCCGCGGCATGTGGATCTTCCCGGACCAGGGATCGAACCTGTGCAGGACCCTTCCCTCTTAACTTTCACCTGCTTCTTAGGCATCCACCTTGGCCTCCTCTTTACCTCCACTCAGCCAGGCCAGGACATGGACAGATGAACCCTGACCCAGCCTCCCGACTCCAGGGCCTGGCTGGCCCAGAGCTCTTGAGCATATGGACTGCAGCTGGGCTTTCCTGAATGCATTTCCCGGCCCTTCACTCTCCTTGCTCACGTGGGAGAGAAGCCCCTCCCCTCATCCTGGGAGCTAGGATGTGTGAGGGTCGCACTTTGCCTTCTTACCCTCTCAGCATGGTTCTGGGAGGAGGGGTTTTCGTTTTGGGAAACGTCTTATGACCCTTCCTCGTGATCCTGCCTCACTGTTAATGCTCCCTTGACTCTACAGTGAGGCAGGGGCCCTAGAGGTTGAAGTTTAAGGTTAAGAAACAGCTGGGGGATGCGCGGAGTTGGGGTTGGAAGGCCTCCTCATGCTGCATGATTGAGGCACAGTCTCTTGAGGGGGAGGCCAGCCTGATGGGGCTATGAAGAGGAATGAAAGAGGGGGCCTGGGGGCCACCCACCAGATGTGCCTTGGGCCACAGGCAAAACCCGGAGGGCAGCCACAAGCCCTGCCTCTTGCCCTGGCCAGGTGACTTGGCATCTCTGGTCCCAATCTCAGCGATGGTGGCATTTGTGGGAAGCTCCAAGCTCGGGCTTACCTGCTGCCCCCCGGGGCTCAGGTGAAGTGGGTCATCAGGTCATTGTACTGAGGGTGTCTGGTCCAGGAGCTGGCACCCCTGGACTTTCAAATGTATTATGGTTGTGCCGGAAGGTTGGCCAAATATTTTGGCTGAATTATTACCACTTTTGTCACCCTCAGACCAGCAATTTGCAAAGGACTGGGGGGCCTCATCTGAAGTTTACTGATCCATCAAAATGTAGTTTTTGTCTGGAGGACTTAGAAGGTTCTGGTGGGTAATGCCAGAAACTTGCTCTGGGCTGTGCCGTTTTTCAGCCCAATTGACCTTCTCGGCCAGCATTTTATCTCACCAATGCCTTAATGTAGGGCCCCTCCCAGCCACCCCGCCCACCCGGTGCCCGGAGCCCAAAGCTAATTCCTGGGGACAGCGTCACACCCACCGCACCCTCTCCAAGCTGACTCCTGCGCTCTGTGTCCCCAGGCTGCTGAACAGAATGTCCGCAGACGACCGGCACCTGGTCTCCAGCTGCGGCTCCTTCATCAAGACCGAGCCATCCAGCCCGTCCTCGGGCATCGATGCCCTCAGCCACCACAGCCCCAGCAGCTCGTCCGACGCCAGCGGCGGCTTCGGCCTGGCCCTGGGCGCCCACGCCAACGGTCTGGACTCGCCGCCCATGTTCGCGGGCACAGGGCTGGGAGGCACCCCCTGCCGCAAGGGCTACGAGGACTGTGCCGGCGGCATCATGGAGGATTCGGCCATCAAGTGCGAGTACATGCTCAACGCCATCCCCAAACGCCTGTGCCTCGTGTGCGGGGACATCGCCTCCGGCTACCACTACGGTGTGGCCTCCTGCGAGGCCTGCAAGGCTTTCTTCAAGAGGACCATCCAAGGTGCGTGGCAGCAGGGTGGGCCCAGGCAGGGTGCGGGCCCGGCAGGGAACCGGGTGATTCTCGCGAGCTGCCAGCTTGGGTCTGGGAGCCACTGGAGCCCAAGTTCTGGAGGCTCCCTTCTCTGTATCCCAGGTTTTCTCATTTTGGGATTCTGGACAAGGGTTCTAAGTCCCAGGCTTTTGTTGAAATGGCATGCACCCCCATAGGGAGCCCCAGAAGACCCAAAGAAAATCCACACAAATGCCTTAGCACAGGTGTCTCTCTCGCTAGGATGGGGAACGCTGTCAAATGAGTGTCCCTAGAAAGCTGAATTTTTTGGAGAAAAAGCCCTATTTGCCCTGCAACTCCAGACCTCTTGAACTGTAATGGATCTCTCCTTTTGGTTTTATCTTTTTTAATTGCACAAATGGAATGTGACTATTTTCTTCATCGTGAAACGGTCAGGGCCACAGAGCAAGGGAAATCTCCCCCTGACTACTAATCCTGTCCCATCCCCGTGGGGCCGCTCTTTGAGGGCATGTGCATATCAGCTGAGTCATGTTCCAAAGGCCATGAGGTGGCTGTCTCTCTCGGTGGGTACTCACTCAGAGGAAGTCAGTCCTGCGCAAATTGGGGATAACAACGGGTCGGCCCTCACAGGGCTGTTATGAAGGTCACGACACAGGGCCCAGCACAGAGGAATGGCTGGACATGCCAGCCAAGATTCTTTCTACAGTAGGTCACGCGTGGGGCGCTTGCTTCATGCGTTCCCTCCCGTCCAGCCTGACGCTAGGATAGACCAAAAGCCCTGCTTGTGGAGGTCACTGAGATGAGCAGATGCCGACCCCTGGGGACAGAAACTGCAAACCAGACTGGAGGAAACCCAGGGGTGCCAATCCTGTCCCCGTCCTGCCCGGCAGTCCGAGGGGGTCCTCCCTTCTGCCACTCCCCTATTTCACTTTTGGAAGAGGCAGGCTGAGCTTCCCTGGGGTGATTCTTGGCCTGTTCATTCAGCGAATATTTGTTTCAATTTCTTGTGATGAGTTATTTATTAAACTAATTGAGGGCGCTAGGATTGGCTATGTTTCCAGTTCTATGTGTTAGTTGAGATGGTGTGGTGTCCTGGCCAACCGCCAGGCGGGCTCCTGGGTCACACAGCTCCATCCCTTACCTTATACCTCAATGCCTTTGGGGCCTGCCTCAGTTTCTCTCTCTGCTTCAGTTTGCTCTTGGGTAAGGTGCGATGATGTCATGCCTACCTCACATAGAGCTGCTAAAACAGGCTTAAGTGCATTAATGGCTATAAAGCACTCATACTTTTGCCTGGCACTTAATAAGCGCTAAATAAATGTTTGCAATTATTATTTTCACTTTCGCAATATCACTTAGGACATATTATTAAGACAACAGATCAAATTTGTTTTATCTTCCAGAGCAGGCCTTTGTAATTAACATACATTTAAATGAAACAGTACAATCACTATTTTGACTTAACAGGATTTAAATTATTTTAGCTACTTTAGTTATAGATAAATTTATTCATTAAGTGAACCCTTTAAAAAAATATAAACATGGTAAAAATTCAAACAGTACGAAGGAATAAGACAGTAAAGAGTAAGTTTTCCTAAAACCCTAGGCCCCAGTTCCCTAGACCTTTCCCCAAAGGAGTCATGATACCAACTTCTCTCAGCAAATATTGATTGAGCACTTTTGTATCAGGCACCGTGCTAGCCTTCAGCACAGTGAACGGATGCATCCTGGTCCCTGCCAGCTTCACATTCCCCAGTCTGGGAGGAGGCCCTGGAATCTCTAGATGTCAAAAGCACTGCATTAATTCTCAGTATCCTGCCTCAACCAGGGTTGAAAACCTCCAGTCCAATATCCAATCAGTATCATTGGATATTTGACAAATAAACATGAGATGTTTAAACCAATTTAAGCTACTGAAATAACAGTGTTTTTCTTTCCAAATTGGGAAGTAATCTTGGTAAGATTGCCACCATTTTAGACTCTCAGAGGGCGGTTTTTGAAAAATTGCTTTTTAAGAGACAGTTACATTTTCTTCTGTCCATATTCTTAAATGTGCTGGAGAGTTCTGGATTAAATTTTCTGAAAGCAGAGCCTGGTGTAGACTCAAGAACCTTACCATACCCTCAACAGCGGCCTGGGTGCTGACAACATCCTCTGCAAGTCAAGAGCCCACAGGAAGGGACTTCCCTTGCAGCGCAGTGGTTAAGAATCCGCCTGCCAATGCAGGGGACACGGGTTCGAGTCCTGGTCTGGGAAGATCCCACATGCCGTGGAACAACTAAGCCCTGCGCCACAGCTACTGAGCCTGCACTCTAGAGCCTGCGAGCCACAACTACTGAGCCCACATGCCACAACTACTGAAGCCCGCGTGCCTAGAGCCCGTGCTCCACAACAAGAGAAGCCACCGCAATGAGACGCCCGCACACCGCAACCAAGAGTAGCCCCCACTCGCCGCAGCTAGAGAAAGCCCGCACACAGCAACAAAGATCCAACACAGCCAAAAAAAATTTTTTTAAATAAATAAATAAAGAGCCCAGAGGAAGGATTTGTAAATAGTCTTAGTTATTTGCTACCCCGTAAAGGATAAAAGATCTCTTCCTAGAAGTCCAAAGACAAACAGCAGGCTTTATTGCGATCAGAACTGAAGTACTCTCGTTTCTTTGTCACAAGAAGAGTAACTCATTTCCAACCAGAAAGGTTTCTATCTGAAACAGGGACCAGTGAACTCTAAGGCTGACGGATTGCTCTGGTTATCTTATCAATTATTTGGTTTTCTTCTAACAAAGATTTTGATTTTGTTGTTTCTGAGCATAATAGTTGTAGGAAATTTGGAAAAATGGGGAAAATATAAAGAGGAAACAAATGGTCTACAATTGGACAACCCCAGAGTCAGTTTAGTACCAAGAGAGCATTAATTTAGTCCCTGCACTGAGTAAGGTGCTTCAGGGAGAGAAAGAGACAGGGTACCTGCCCTCAAGAAGCTGGAATCTAAGGCTTAGAGCACACGAGGCTGCAGGCAGAGCCTTAGCCCAGCCAGGGCAGTCTCCTAAGCACCTCCCCGATTAAGGAGGGTATGTAGGCCATCTTTAAAAAGGCCTTTAGTCACAGAATGATCCATTCACAAAGTAAACGCCTGGACAGCTCTGAAAATCATGCTAGCTCACAAACCCCCCTTCCCTCCTTAGATCCCTTCCATCTGCCCAATTCGGTGGTTACATCAACATGAGAAGAAATTTATGGAAACAAAGAAGTCACGATAGACTTAGGGAGAAAGCCCTCAGACCGCCATTCCTTGCCTACTCACCCACCCACCCCCCGCCGCCCTGCACTTCAGCATTGAACAAGGTAGATGCAGCCCACCAGCTCTCAATGCCTAGTAATGCATGTTAAGTCTTCATTACACTTTGTCCAATTCTATGCTGTCAGTGCTGGGGCTTATGACACTCACCCAGAGTAGATGAGCTCGGAGGTAGACAAAAAGGCACAGTCCTGAAGGGACAGAAAGGCTCCAAGGCAAAGGAACCACCCTCAACCTGATTGAATTTACTAGCATATCTATAGAAAAAAAAGAGGATGGATCAGCCCTGGAGGCACAGAAAAAGAAAGCTGACTTTGGCAAAGTCCCCGCCCGAGGTAAAGGGAGTCAGCCTGGGACAGCCTATTGTGATTAAACATTCAATGGATTTGATTAACATCTTTCTGATTATAATCTGGGTACCCTGTTGGTCTTCTGCTTGGAGCCACCTTGCTGGTTAGACAGAATGCTGGCTGGGTAGATCAATTTCTTATCATACTTGAGTGTGCAGGCATCCTGTGCTTATACATCTGGTCCCTGAATTTGGGCAATGGGAGTCAGCCCCTGAGAGATGGAGCCCTTTTCTGTGGCTGGCACAGTCAGGCTTTTGGATCATAGGGCTAAGTGCCAGCTTCTGGACTGTGACGCTGACCCACAGTAATGAAAACCTTTGTCATGAGTACCGCAGTGATGAGGGGGCCCTTCGGGGAGCCACCTGGGGGATCTCTGCTAAGCTATACCCCCAAACTCTGACCCTCTCTCAGCAACCACCCTGCCTCCTCTCCTGTTCCATGGAGAAAGTGGAGGCCCTCAGATGGGAACTCCCTCAGCCTGTTGCCACCAGCTCTACCCACTCTCGGCAGCATCTCTCATTCACTGATGGCACACATCTTCATTGCTACCCACTCATGCGGGGAGAGGTGGCTCCCACCCCAGGCTCAGCTTTTCTCAGGCTTGGAATCCATCTCCTCACCACTTCCCAGAGACCTTCCTACCCACCATCTCCTCTCTTTCATCATCTCACTCCCTATGGGCTCCTTTCCATCAGCATTTAAATACTGTTAGTATCTCCAGTCTTAAAAGAAAGTCCCTTCCGGGACTTCCCTGGAGGTCCAGTGGTTAAGACTGTGCTTCCACTGCAGGGGGCATGGGTTTGATCCCTGTTTGGGGAGCTAAGATCCTGCAAGCTGCGTGGCCCAAAACAAAACAAAACCCACAACAATATGCCCTTTTGTTAAACTTGCATATTTTCAGTCATATTATGTAAGACCATGTATTATTTTTTGAAAAACTTTTTCTTAACATTTTGGAAGGCAAGGTTTATCAAATGTTTCACGTGACTCTTTGATGAAAGTGTCTTTGCCACTTTCCGCATCATTTGGTGCCGTGTTCCAGAGCACACCACCTTCACTTCATCTTGGTTATGGGAGATTATGTGAGCATGTATGTGCTGCTGTCCCTCAGATTTTTATTTTGAGCACTAAGTACATTTCATAGACCATTAGGATAGTTCTTTTTTAGTTGTGTCAGTATTTTTTAATTGAAGTTTGATTAATTTACAGTGTTGTGTTAGTTTCAAGTGTACAGCAAAGTGATTCAGTTATACATATATATGTGTGTGTGTATATATATATATTCTTTTTCAGATTCTTTTTCTTTATAGGTTATTACAAGATATTGAGTATAGTTCCCCGTGCTACACAGTAGATCTTTGTTGTTTACCTATTTTATATAGTTGGGTCAATTTATAGTCATGGTTTCCACAACATACCAGGTACCATACTGCTTCTTTTTTTTTTTTTTGCAGTACGCGGGCCTCTCACTGTTGTGGCCTCTCCCATTGCGGAGCACAGGCTCCGGACGCGCAGGCTCAGCGGCCATGGCTCACGGGCCCAGCCGCTCCGCGGCATGTGGGATCCTCCCGGACCGGGGCACGAACCCGTGTCCCCTGCATCAGCAGGCGGACTCTCAACCACTGCACCACCAGGGAAGCCCCCATACTGCTTTTGACTCTCAGTGTTTGTTAATTATGGTTCATATCCCCAGCAATAACTAAATTTGGGCTAAATTTCTTTCTGCCTTTGTTACTGATTCAGTCTGTGACGAGCCTTGATTGGGGTCTTCTCAGGGCACTGAGTCTCCCCAAAAGGCAGTTGTTCAATATGAAGGGACTGACACAGCACCTCTGATAAGAGACTTCACAAAGATAAAGATATTAAGCAACTTCCTCTTCTTTCTTTCTTTTTTTTAAAATTAATTAATTCATTCATTCATTTTTGGCTGCGTTGGGTCTTCGTTGCTGCGCGCGGGCTTTCTCTAATTGTGGCGAGCGGGGCTACTCTTCGTTGCAGTGCGCGGGCTTCTCATTGCGGTGGCTTCTCTTGTTGTGGAGCATGGGCTCTAGATGCTCAGGTTTCAGTAGTTGTGGCTCACAGGTTTAGTTGCTCCGCGGCATGTGGGATCTTCCCAGACCAGGGCTCGAACCCGTGTCCCCTGCATTGGCAGGCAGATTCTTAACTGTGCCACCAGGGAAGCCCACTTCCTCTTTTCTAAAGGACAGTGTTGGGGGAAAACTCCTGCCTTACATCTGAGCTTAGGAAGCACTTGTTCAGTTCTTTGGTGATACTTTACTGAGTCCCAACCATTGTGCTGGCAGCTGAAGACAGAACAATGGACCCTACTCTGTGGTCTTGTATTCTCGGGGGTAAGGCAGACAGTATACACGATAACAAAGAGGCATAATGACAGACCCAGGTGAGTACTGTGAAAGAGAAAAACCAGTGATGAGAGCAAAGGTGGCTGAGAGAGGGGGTCTAATTTAGTCTGAGGATTAGGTAAGGCCGTGCTAAGAACTTTCAAGGTAAGGGGAAGTTCGGGCGTTCCAGGCAGGGGAAACAGCGGATCTGTTTCAGGACCAGAAGGAGGGCCATTGTGGCTGTTATGAGTGAGTAAAGGCCAAGTGGAAGGAGACGGGGCTGAGAGGCTGATAAAACTCAGGCCGTGGTGAGTGCAGCACTTGGATTTTCTTCTAGGTGGGATGGAAGCCGTTGACAACACATGCTGCGTGGCCATGAGGGGCTGTGCGGAGGGTAAAACTGCCCTGTCCCCTTCCCTGTGTTCCCAGGGCAAGTGGCCAACTTTGCAGGTCACCAGGAGGCCCCTTGAGTAGCTCCTTAAGATGAAGAGGAACAAGCAAGAAAGAGGCCCTGGCACCGAGCTCCCTCTGTTCACATGGGGCCCTGATGCAGGCTTGGAAGGAAACTCCCCAAGGAGAGGGGCAGGGGGATGATTGATGGGTTATCCTGCCTTGGACCACCTCCAGGCCTTTTGTCCTGGTGAATGAGGCCTGGGATCCCAGGGGACAGAGACTATGACAGGGATGCAGAGACAAGCCAGGAGTAAGTGGGAGCCCGGAGTGGAGTGCTGTCCCAGCCCTGCCACTCGCCAGCCAGCTGACCTTGAGCAGGGCCTAGGATCCTCTGGCCTCAGTTTCCTCGTCTGTACAAATGCATAAAAAGAGTCAATTAAACCCACAAAACATTGCTGTCTGCCAGGCACTGAGGCAATGAGAGGAAGAACAAATCACAGTTCCTCTTTTCAGAGGCACAGCCAGGGTGAAAGTCAGGTGAGACACAGCCAGACAGAGCAGGGAGGGCTTCCCGGAGGAAGGGACATTTAAGCTGGAGTGGAAAGTGAACATCCTTGGTAGAAAGAACAGCAGGAAGAGGCCCACAGGAGTTGAGTGTGCTCTGCTCAGCAAGAGGGAACCAGTGGTAGGTGAGGGACTGGAACAGAAGCTGGGACCGGATGTCAAAGGTTTTCACAGGCCCTTGGTAGGAAAAGTATAGAGTAATATTTCTGCTTGAGCTGCTTCACCTGGCTTAGGATCCCAACTTTACAATTTCGTAGTTGTGTCAAGTTGGGCAAGTTACTTCGTTTCTCTGGTCCTTCATTTCCTTGTCAGTAAAAGGGGACTAATGGGGCTAATAAATAGTTCCTGCTCCCAGGATATTCTTGCAGAAATTAAATGAGACATGAATGTAGAGTGTTTAGCTTAGTGCCTGGACTATGATAACCATTAGATAAATAGGATTTGTTATTTGTTGTTTATACTTGGCAACGAGAAGCCATTGAAGATTTTTGAGCAGGGAATTAATCACATCTCCTTTTAGCAAGATAATTCTGGCAGTGATAGGGAAGATGGGCTGGAGATGGGAGAGTCTAGGGGCCGGCAGACTAGGTGGCGATTTTAACAGTCCAGTTCAGAGATCTAGTTAACAGTCCACTTAGAAGCATCCAAACCCCAACAGTGGCAGAAAGGTTAAAAGGAGAGGTTAGGATTTTGAAAGTGATTTCAGTATAAAAAAATAGTAACTGGATTGTGAGACTGGCTCTTAGATTTCTAATTTAGGCTACTAGAGGATGGTCAGGCCATTGGCGGGGGAGAAACCTAGAAAGAATAATTTTGCTGGTGGAAGGAGGGTGAGCAGGGAGGAGAGGTTGGGATAATGGATGAAGTCTGAGGCATGTTGAGTTTGATCAGTTCACAGGCCTTAACCTGGGCAGTTGGAAATGCAGGGCTAGACCCCAAGAGTAAAATCCGAGTGGGGTTTTGGGTCCAATGAGATCCTCTAGGGCAGGGGTTCTCAAAGTATGGTCCCCAGACCTCAGCACAGGCTCCACTAGGGGGCCGGTTAGAAATGCAGATTTCAGGACTGCAGAATCTGAGGCTCTGATTTAACAGGCCCTCTGGGAGAGCTTGTTCTAGGGAAAGCTGCTCTGAAGGAGAGGGTGAAGGGATAAGGCGCCAGGAAGAGGGACCCTGGTGAAAGGAAGGGGTCAGAGCCTTGAAAGGAGACTGAGAAATACCATATTTTGTCAGTTGTAAGATGCACGTTTCCCCCATGTAACATCTCTGAATTGGGCCGATTACTGTCTGCTAGGTGACAGATGTATGTGGTTATCACTGCCCTCACAAGCACATTAAAACTTGCAGAAGGGGGCCAGTGACCTGGAAGGAGACCCCTACGAGAACAAGGGACACTCAAGAAGCACAGCGTCCTCAGCTCCTTTGTTAGCAAAGAGGACCGAACTGTAGAAAAACACAAAAACAATGACTTTGATCAAAAAGGATTAAGAAGAGTCACACTCTGAGAAATTTTAGCAATATCTTCAATTTATTTTTCTTATGTTTTCCCTTTCATGTATCCACAAGAATGCGTATGATCAAATCTGTATCTATCAATAAGTCTCAAAGAGCTCTTTTAATAAGAAAAAAAAAAAAGAAAATACTAGTGTCAAGGAAACACAGCCATACTTTGATTGGCAGATGTTTTTCCTCTCTTGGTGGTATATAAAATAATGGTGCAATCTTACCATCAAAAGCATCTTAGATTCTATGCAATAAATATAGATGCGATCAGAGACGTTACAAGAGTCCCTGGAGAGAAGGGAGATGAAATCTAACAGAGTGGGTTTTAAGAGGTGTGATGGGTGTCTGCTGCTTCAGGAAGGACCAGGTTGGGGAAGGCCCAAGGGAGGGGATTGCACTTGACAACTGGAAGGTCATTGTTGAATTCTAGGTTTCTCTGGGTGGGAACTCCTGCTTTCAATTTATTTGCCTTGATCAACGGGTGCTTCAGGGGGCAGACACTGTACTTGAGATACAGAAATGAAAGACCTAACAATCTCTATCCCCAGTAAGCGCGCAGTTCAGAAGGGAGGACAGCATGCAAAATCCTGATTATGAAACATTAAGCTAGTTGCTTTCAGTGTGTGTATGTGTGTGGCAGGCGGGGTGATGGATGAGGCCTATGGGGGCAAACAGGAAGGGGCATGTAAGCCTACCTGGGACAGAAGGGAAGAGGGCGTCACTGAAAAGGCCACATGCGCGCTGAGGCTCCAAGGATGTGGAAGAGTTTGCCGGGAGGGGTTTCAGCTAGAGGGAGGTATGAGAGGGCCCAGAGGCTCCATGTGGTTTTCTGGAGCCTACAAACCGGGGGCCTAGGTGGAGGGAGGTTACAGTGGACTGGTCAGAGGTGGCCAGATCATAAAGGGCCCGATGTGCTTTTCCCTGGAGGTTAGATTTCATCTTTACACAATGAACAAATTAATTTTAAATGAATTTTTAACTTTTACCAAAGTAATGTATGCACATAGTTTACAAAGATCCAAAGTATAACTCTTATAATGAAAAATAAGGGTCCCTGACCCTATCCATTCTCTCCCTTTCCCTCCATGATCTAGAGTTAGCCATTTAAGAAAATCTTTCTGCTAGCCCTTTGTCTTCTTAATTATGACTATGATTTTATAGCTATACTTACTGACAGCAATTTTACATTATTTCTTGACTTCCTGTTATGGAAGATGAAGAGTTAGTTCCCATTATACAAACCATCCCAACACACATACATTTCCCGTCTTCCCATTGTCTGAATATGGTTATATCACAATTTTTGGTTAAATCTCTTTGTCTATTGCCAATTCCTCCTGGATGTCCCCTTGACTTTTCTCCTGGTAGGATCTTCTGTCCTCTTCCCCTTTTGGGTCCTTCCTTTTTGGGGTGGGGCGTGGGGGAGAAGCTCATGCTAGAAAGGCACAGGAGAGGTAAAATTGTTGACATCTTGGATGTGTGGAAATGTCTTTACTCAATCCTTCAACCCATACATTAGATGCTAGTTGAAAATAATTTCTCCCCAGAATTTGGACACCATTGCTGCTTTGTCTTCTAGCTTCTAGTGCTGCTGTCCAGAAGTTTGATTCATTCACTTAGAAAATGTATACTGAGGCCTCACTCTTTCCCAGACATGGTTCTAGGTGTTGGAAAACAGCAATGAACAAAGCAGATAATAAACAAGCTAAATAAACAAAAGTCAGGTGATGAGTGCTAAGAAGAAAAAAGAGTGGCGAGTATATGCACTAGTTTTGTGTATTTGTGTGTGTACAGAGAGGGTTTTTTCCCTTATGGTTTGAGATATGGTGGCCAATCTTATTCTTGATCCTTTGTATTTGACTTTTTTTTTTTTTTGCGGTATGTGGGCCTCTCACCGCTGCGGCTTCTCCCGCTGCGGAGCACAGGCTCCGGACGTGCAGGCCCAGCGGCCATGGCTCACGGGCCCAGCCGCTCCGTGGCACGCAGAATCCTCCCAGACCGGGGCACGAACCCACGCCCCCTGCATCAGCAGGCGGACCCCCAGCCACTGCGCCACCAGGGAAGCCCTTGACTTGTTTTTAACACTCTTGCTGAAAGTTTTTAGGATCTTTTTTTGGTCTTCCATGATAAAAAAATCTATGTTGTGTGTATAGGTCTTTATATTATTATTTTTTTTAGTACCTTCAGATACTTTTTAAAAAATGTATGTATTTCATTTATTTTTGGCTGCATTGGGTCTTCGTTGTTGTGCGTGAGCTTTCTCTAGTTGCGGCAAGCGGGGGCTACTCTTTATTGCAGCGTGCGGGCTTCTCATTGTGGTGGCTCCTCTTGTTGCAGAGCACGGGCCCTAGAGCGCGCAGGCTTCAGTAGCTGTGGTGCACCGGCTTAGTTGCTCCGTAGCATGTGGGATCTTCCTGGACCAGGGCTCGAACTGTGTCCCCTGCATTGGCAGGCAGATTCTTAACCACTGCGCCACCAGGGAAGGCCCTATATTATTATTATTATTATATTTTTGTTTTGAGGTAATTGTAGATTCCCATGCAGTTATAAGAAATATTACAGAGAGATTCCATGTACATAGATCCCATACATTTCACCCAGCTTCCTTCAGTGGTAACATCTTACATAACAATGTAGCATATATAACTATATGTAGCTATATGACATAACACATATGGGCTATATAACATAAGTATATATAGCAAGATACCACAAGCAGGAAAATGGCATTGATATCCATCAGCCTTACTCAGATTTTACTAGTTGTACACTCTCATCTGTGTGTGTGTGTGTGTTAAGTTCTGTGCAGTTTTATCACTGCAAATTCCTGTGAGCACCACCACAGTCAAGATACAGAACGGTTCCATCACACAGGATTCCTGGTGCTACCCTTTTACAGCCACACCACCTCCCTGTCTCTTCCCTCCCTGACCCTGGCAGCCACTGATCTGTTCTCCACCTCTATAATGCTGTCCAGGTCATTTTCATTCATTCTTCTGGACTCTCAGCAGGCCTTTTGACCTGGAAACTCATATTCTTCTGGTCTTAGACATTTTCGTCCCTCCCCTCTTCTCGCCTTCCCATTCTCCCTTGGCGATAACTTCCTCTCCACTGTTTTCTCTTTCAAAAACTCCTCAGGGTTGGATATTGAGTTTCCAGGACCAATCTTCTAGTTCTTACCTCTTTTCTGGCTTATTGTCCATCTCTTTGATTTTTTGTTCTATTTTAGAGTAGCTGCTTAGTTAATTCTTTGGAATTTTTTTGTATTTTTAATTTCTATGAGCTCCATTTTTTAAAAAATAAATTTATTTATTTATTTTTGGCTGCATTGGTCTTTGTTGCTGCACACGGGCTTTCTCTAGTTGTGGTGAGCGGGGGCTACTCTTGGTTGAGGTGTGCGGGCTTCTCATTGCTGTGGCTTCTCTTGCTGTGGAGCACGGGCTCTAGGTGCACGGGCTTCAGCAGTTGTGGCGTGCAGGCTTCAGTAGTTGTGGCTTGCAGGCTCTAGAGCACAGGCTCAGTAGTTGTGGCGCACGGGTTTAGTTGCTCCACGGCATGTGGGATCTTCCCGGACTGGGTCTCAAACCCATGTCCCCTGCATTGGCAGGTGGATTCTTAACCACTGCACCACCAGGGAAGTCCCTGAGCTCCATTTTATACTTTATTTTTATTGCATGCTGTTCTTGTTTCATGAATGCAGTATTTTTATCTTCTCAAGTCAACAGTATACTGAGTATTGCTTGTGGAGGTTTATTTCTCCTTCTTGCTTTGTCCTGGTTTCTTCCCACATAATTTTCCCCCTGTTTATCTTGGTTAGTTTTTATATTGAAGCTTTTCACAGATGTAGTGATAATCCTTGGCTGTCTTAAATGCAAACAGGGATAAAAAGCATAGAAGGAGCTTTCCTTTGGCTTATTTTTTATCTGCTGGTCTTTTTTTTTTTTTAACATTTTTACTGGAGTATAATTGCTTTACAATGGTGTGTTAGCTTCTGCTTTATAACAAAGTGAATCAGCTATACATATACATACATCCCCATATCTCTTCCCTCTTGCGTCTCCCTCCCTCCCTCCCACCCTCCCTATCCCACCCCTCTAGGTGGTCACAAACCACCTAGCTGATCTCCCTGTGCTATGTGGCTGCTTCCCACGAGCTATCTTTTTTACATTTGGTGGTGTATATATGCCCATGTCACTCTCTCACTTCGTCCCAGCTTACCCTTCCCCCTCCCCCGTGTCCTCAAGTCCATTCTCTACGTCTGTGTCTTTATTCCTGTCCTGCCCCTATACCTGCTGGTCTTTTCTCTGATGCCATTTGTTTTTCCAGAGAAGATTGCTACAAATTCCCATCTTCGGGCTAGGGGAGTGGAGAGTGGAGGGTGGGAGTGAGGGTGTGGAGTAGATGTCTGCCTGCTAGAATTTGGGGAGTGAGCTTGGGGAGTGGGGCTGGGCGGTCTCACTCTTTGGTGTGCAGTATGCGGAAACTTCAGCTTCCCTTCTGCCCTCAGCTAAGCCTGGGGCCCCTGAGTCCGGATTCACTTGCTTATACTCTCCAGAGATTAAGTTGGCTTCTCTTGTGCAGGCTGTGGGGAGATCCTTGGTGGCCACCTGTAGTGGCAGCTAAGTACTCCTTAAATACAGACTTCCAGCAAATTCCTATTTTTACTCCCATACCTCACTCCATCTTCTACTGTGTCTTCAACACCTGAGGCTTTTTGAGGTTCTGCGGTACAAGGGCTTATTTCTTATCTGGAATCCCCTCTGGTTACTTTGGTTTTGACTTCCTTCATTCTTCCGTGACTGTTCTCACTCCCTTGCTGCCCTTTAGTGGGCTCCTGGGAAGGCATGCAGACATAAGTGGGTGATCCATCGAGGCATTTTGCACAGGAGTTATTCATGTCTCTCCAGGGGCGGTGTGGAGGGTAGACTGATTGGAAAGGGCAGTGGTGACAAGAGGAAGCAAGTGCATTAGAGGAGAGGGAAGAGACGACGGGCGTGGGAACTAGCTGCGGCAGGAGGGGAAGGAGGGTGGAAATATCAGGCAGGTGGGATGAAAAGGACCTTAGAAGTAAAGGAGAGGCATGAGTCTACGATGCCACCTCAGTTTCTGACCCAGGTGGCGGGTGGCTTAGTGATGGCTTTGCTGAGACAAGGAACACAGTAAGAGAAAGTCTGGGTGAGGATGGGTTCAAGTGGAGGAAGTATGAAGAACCCAAGGGAATTCCAGGTGGAAGTAGCCAACAGGCAGATGGATATAAGGGTTTGAAGCACAGACAGTGCCTCTTGCTGCCCTTCCTTGCCAGTTACATAAGCTGAAGCCAGTGGCATGAATGAGATCATCAGCTGGAGGGTAAGGAGGAGGGAAGGGTGGAGAGCTGAGGACAGTGGACCGTGCAGAGATGAAAGGGAGTCTCTCTCCTCCAGGAGTGAGATAAATAAGGGAGTGGAACCAAGTGACTCCCAGCCCAGCCCTATCACTCCAGAGCTAAAAATGGTGGCCATTCAGGCTCTGATGTTAGCCAGCAGCCCCTGAGCCCATAAATTCCTCAAGAGCTGTTTATCTAAGCTCTGCAGCCCCCATCCCTGAGCCCCAGGGAGGGGACTGCCCACTTTCCTGCAGCTGTTTCAGGACAGCTGATGGGGATGCCCCTGGGCTTTCCTTCTCCTGGGGCACAGGATTGAAGAGAGTTGATGGTGGGGAGTTCCCCTGTGCCTTGAGGTCACACTGAAATCCAGATCATTCCTGACTCCCTCCCTCCCACAGGCAGCATCAGCTCTGAGGTCTATCTATGGGAGGCCTGGTCCTAATGTTCTTAAATGGCAGAATGGGTGGCTGGCCTCAGGTCTGACACCTGGAAAGGACTTACCCTGGGGTCTTCTGGCTATATGTACCCTGGCAGCCCTGATGCATGTAAAAATAAGCATGTTCAGTTTGATTGCTTGCCACCCAGTGCATGCACTTCACTAAGCCCTTTATGTGCTGAATCCGCAGGACTGTACAGTTGGGAACATATTGTGCCCATTTTACAGATGAGGAAGCTGGGGCCCAGAGAAGTTGGGTGATTTGCCTGAGGTAGAGTCTGCATATGTCTATACTGGGCACACTCCCAGGTTAGAACTCTGAATTTATGCTAGATGTTGGCTGTGTCCTTGTCCTGTGAGAGCCCATCCCCAACCCTGCCACCCCTCAGCCCCTGGTGAGTGAGTGTGTGTGTGTGTGTGTGTGTGTGTGTGTGTGTGTGTGTGTGTATACACGCCCCTCCCTGCTCCTGTGCTCTCCTAGACTGCCCTCCAGAGACCACAGGAATTCTGATGAATTAATCTCATCACTTTATCAAGAAGGCACTTACAGAAATTACAAGGCAAGGCCACCAGCCTGGCTTTGCTGGCAGTCAGCCGCTGGGGCCATAAAACAAATTGAAAGGAACAAAAATAAATAAATAAAAATTAGATCTCTCTCCCTCTCACACACACACACAGCCACACCCACAGAGTCAAGAACATCCCTAGGTTCTTGTTAATGCTCAGTCTCTTGTTCTGGGAGAGCAGCAGTGCCAAATCAACAGATACTTATGGACCCCTTGCTGGAGTGACAACCTAAGATCTGTCCTTCAAGGGATTGACAGGCTGGCTGGGGGGCTGAGGCCAGTGAACATGAAGAGTTAGCCACCTGCAAGTGGCATCCCAAGGGGGCCCGAGTCCCCATGCCCCAGGCCCTGTAAACTCACCGCCCAGGGGAGCAGAGCAGAGCCAGACCCCCTGGTTTCAAGTCCTTGCTCTGCCTCATCCTGGACTCTGCTCACCTTTCTCATCTGTAAGATGGAGAGGAAGATGTTTACCTCCAGTGTTGTTGGGAAAATTAAAGATTCAACATAAGAAAAGTAGGACCGCAGCTGCTTCATAACAAGCTCTCGTCAGTGTTAGCTCTCAGTGTGTATTGAGCACCTACTGTGTGCCAGGCACTGGGACTACAGAGAAAAGATGATTTGGGAGGAGGAGACACACAGTGGCGACCGGGTGATGGAGAGAAGGGTCACCTTCCCAAGGGGGACCAGGAGGTGTGGGCAGGCCAGGCCAGGAGGCGGAGGGAGCAGAGTGGCCTTGTCCTAAGCAGCAAAGGCCTGGGAGCCTGGGAGGTCACTGAGTTCCAGGAACTGGTAGTTACGCAGAGCAATGGGGAAGGCGAAGCTGGAGAGAGAGGAGGGGCGTGGGGTGGAGGCCGGGGCCAAATTCTACAGAACCTTCTAAGCCGGGATAGACCTGGATGGACTAGCTTATGTATGGGATTTCTTCCTTTCTGTTTCTCTCTCTCTCTCTCTCTCTCTCTCTCTCTCTCTCTCTCTTTACAATGTTGTGTTAGTTTCTGGTGTACAGCAAAGTGATTCAGTTATACATATATATCTATTCTTTTTCAGATTCTTTTCTATAATAGATTATTACAGGGTATTGAATATAGTTCCCTGTAGGTTTCCCTGCATCGGCAGGTGGACTCTCAACCACTGTGCCACCAGGGAAGCCCCTGTTTATCTATTTTATATATAATAGTGTTTATTTGTACGTCCCAAGCTCCTAATTTATCCCTCCCCTGTTTCTCTTTTTAATCTTACCATGCTTATGTGAATATTGAAATTATTTCCCAAGAAGTCACAAAGAGAGTGACCTAAGAAATGGTTAGGGTCAGGTAATGGAAGGGAGGGGCACACGGAATCTTTATGCCTCCCCTTTCCTCTTACCTCCCATCCTCCAGCACAGAGGATGGCTTCTGGCCCCCCTCCCCACAGAAGCATGGTGCCGGCTGGACTTGAGAGAGAGAGAGAGAGAGAGATCTATAAGGTGCTCCAGCCAAATCGACCTCTGTGAGCCTCCGTTTTCTCACCTGTACAAAATGAGGATCGGAATCCTCACTGGGACGTTATGAGTGCTCATTGTACTTAGGCATCTTGTAATTGGGGCTCAATGATTTCAGTACTTCAAAACACTTTTGTCAGTGGTGGAACCTGGTTCATGCTTGTTCTCAGAAAATCCAAATGCTACCTGGGGAGGCTGAGGCACGGGGACACCTGAGGACAGCCCCTCTCCCCTTCCTCTAGACCACCTCAGTAGCTGGGTTAGCATAGGGGCCTGTCTGAAGTCCCCAAGCTTCTTGTGGGGTGCAGGGGTGGCACAGCGGCTCTGTGTGGCCTCGGGTAACTCACTTCAGCTCCCTGACTCTCAGTTTCTTGGTCTGTAAAATGGGGCACTGGTGGGTCCCAGAGGGTTGCCGTGAGGATTGAGGGATCTGAGGCAGGTCACGCTCATAGCAGGTGCACAATGAAGGTGGCTTTTATTGCTGCTAAAGTGGATGGGTTGTGTGTGTGTGGTGGGGGGCGGGGTTCTGGGCACAGGCAGGCCTGGAGCTGCCCTTTCTAGCACGGTGCAGGGCTGGGAGTGGCCTTTTGGAGGCTGCTCCGTGCCGGGCAGTGTCCTTGTTGGGTGAGCTGGGCCCAGGAGGGGAATCTGGGCAAGCGGCTTGCTGGGCATCACTTGTCCCTGCTCCCTGAGAAGGTGGCAGCTGGATGGGTGTTGGGATGAAAGGTTTGCAGTAGTTCAGAGTCTGTTCTCTGAAAACCACAGACTCAAGCAGACTGCACTGGCTGGGACGGGGGCCGAGGAGACATGATAAAATCCAAAACGGCACAGTGGTCCGCTGTCCTGCACTTGTATCTTTCTATTGCCTGTCTCTCCGCCCACCCCCAACAATTCCAGTCCCTTTCCCCCTCCCATTGCCTTTCCTTTGGCCTCCAGGCTTGTTATAGCTGCACAGTGCACATCTGTGACATGAGTGCAGACACGTAAGAGCACTCAGGGCAGATGCTGTGCCCCTACGTTAGAAAGGCAGCTGCAGCCTCTCCCGACCATGCTGTCAGCCCTCCCAGGATGAGGCCCTGCAAAGGGACAATGGCCTCCCCAGAGCATTCGAAGATCAGCTCATCCTGAATAAGACTGTAAACCACTCTGTAAGCCTCAGGTTTCTCATCTGTAAAATGGGGATGGTATCAGTACCTACGTCATGGAGTTGCTATGAGGATTCGGTAGATTTTTTATTCAGCAGGCTGGTCTTGCACGCCTTCTGGGCAGCAGGGGTTGATCTCAGTGCAATAGAGATGACGTGATGAACAGCACACCTCTTGCCTTCGTGGTGCTCACAGCCTACTAGGAGCATGGGGTCAGGTTCACGGAAGCCATTATTATCACCCAGTTAAGGGGTGACATGGAAAATTAATCACAGTTTCCCTCTGCAGTGATGAACTGTGCTTAAAATCACCAGCTCCCTTCAAATCGCGCTTTACGATCTTTAAGGCAGTCTTCTGCACCTGGTCCCGCTCAGTCCTTCATTTAGCAGATACCAGACTATTTTGCAGACGAGGAAACTGCAACTCAGTGAGAGGAAAGTGACTTTCTCAAGGTCAGCCAAGCTGGGTGGCCTGGGCCTCTGCCGTGGGATGTGGGATGCAGGCCCCGGTCCCTGCGGGCTCAGAGCTGCCAAGAGGTTTTTCCCATGAGTTGGGGCCCAGGCTGGAGGGCATAGGGCCGGTGGGCCACACTGATGTTTTGGTCAGCAGTGGGATAAAATTTCTCTGCTTGGGATAAAATGTCAGCTCAGTGAGTTTTGATGTCCCAGTTCAGTGGTGGCTTCAAAACTGTGGGTGACCATTCTTCAAAGCTGTGGCTGCCTGGCCGACCTGACCTCTGGTACCGGGATCTCTGTATTTAAGAGAGTAGGAAACACCCTGGCACGTGTCTCGGAGCACCTCCTACTTTGAGAACCACTGCCCTGTGGGAACCTCGGGGCTGGAGAGTAGTGATTTGGTCGGTGAATCCCCATCCAGCCTGTGGCTGGCAGATGGGGGCAGTACCTGGCAACCCTTCTGTGTCTGCTTACAGGGAATATTGAGTACAGCTGCCCGGCCACCAACGAGTGTGAGATCACGAAACGGAGGCGCAAGTCCTGCCAGGCCTGTCGCTTCATGAAATGCCTCAAAGTGGGGATGCTGAAGGAAGGTAAGAGGCCCCGCTTGGCCATGCAAGGCGGAACCGAAGCCGGGGTCCTGGGCAAGCTCTTCTTCCCACGGGAAGTCTCAGACCCCCGGGAAATGCCAGCAAGCTCAGGACCTTCTCCCTGAGCGGCGCACGAGAACAGGTCTCTCCCTGTAGCCCGGGTGAAGGCCCTGCCCCCCAGGCTGCCTGTCTCACACACCCTGCAGGCAGGTGTGCAGCCTCCAGTCCCCGTGTGCAGCTAAAGCTCTCCGTGCTCTCGGGACGCTTCTGGGCAACAGGAGTTGGAAGTTCTCCATTAAAGATCCTTTGAGGAATCATGACCCCACTTGGGCCTTAGAAAAGCTGGCTTGGCGCTCTGGGGAAGGCCCTCGTCGGGGCCAAGAACCCTCTCCACCCTGGGAAGGAAGGCTTGGGATGCTTTATTACCTCTCGGTGGCCCATGGAGTGTGGGCATGCAGAGAGCAGAGACATTGAGGCCCAGAATGACACGTCACGTACCCTTCACCTGCCAAGGTCAACCTCTGTTTCCCAGCAGGTGCACAGGACATGGCTGTCAGCTGGCCAGTGTTTTCCTCCTCCTGTCCCCTGCCCCCACCCCCATCCTCTCTCTTCCCTTTCCTTTCTCTGCCTCTTGCCTCTCTTTCTCCTCTAGAGCCCTGCCATCCAACACGGCAGCGTGAGCCACGTCTTCTAAGTGTAAAATACACACCAGATTTTGAAGACTTACTAGGATGATAAAAAGGAGTGTAAAATATTGTGGTAATAAGTTTTTAAATGATCACCTGTTGAGATGATGATATTCTGGACATATTGGATTAAACAAAACATATTATGACATTGATATCACAGCTTCTTTTTACCTTCTTTAGTGTGGCTACTAGAGAATTGTAAGTGACCTGTGGCTCTCGTTATTAGGACAGCACGGCTCTCTGTCTCCCGCACCATCTTCCCTGTTGATCTGCTCAGGCCGACGAGGCTCGTTTAGTGCTATTTTTGGAGACGGGTAGTGTGTGTGTGTGTGTGTGTGTGTGTGTGTTTCTCCCCTTCCCCTGCTTTCAAGGGGAGCCAGTGACAATTCCTACAGATCAGCTTTTATGATTCTGGGCCCTGGGATCCTTGCAGAAATGAGAGGAGTCAGGAAAAGAGGTGTGTGCTGGTGATCAGATTATCCAATCCAGAGGGGCTGGGAGAGGAGAGGAAGGGGCAGGACTGGAATGCAGGCCTTCACTGGGAGGGGCTTCTGGAGCCCAGCCCAGCCTTTACCAGCCTTTAAGAGCCCGAGGCCCTCCTCCCATCCTGGCTTCCAGGCGCCCTCTGGGAAGAGGGCCCGAATCTAAGGTGCTTTGTTAGTAGGACGACTTGGACGTTGTTGTGATGTGGAAATCGGGGACTCCCTCCGTTTTCCATTCCAGGCGCTCCCTCCACCTCAGCTGAGCCCGGTTCCTCCACCACCCCTGTGTCAACATGGCACATCGACCTTTAAACTGCGTTTCTTACTAGTTGTTTCATGCAACCCTTTTGACGTGGAGGAGGCCCCTCAGCTCTTATTCGCATGCCAGCTGCTCCACCCGGGGAACCAACTGAAGAAGCAGTTCTCTTTCTAGATTAGAAACAGGCTGTGCTGGACCTGCTGAAAGACTGTGTCTGTTCATTTTGATTCTCCCCAATTTTGGTCTACCCCTGTGTGGGGTGTGACCCCAGCTAGTGGCTGAACCAGGTCCTCTGTACCTCCTCCAGAGCATCCTGGGGTGCACAGATGAGGAAACTGAGGCGCAGAGGCCCTCAGAAGCGTGCCTCCGCGCTGGTCTCCTGGCTCCCCCCTCTGCATGCTGCTGAGAAGCAACCGAAGGCTTTGTCAGCCTTGGAGAGACTCTGCTCTTAAGTCTGTGAGGATGTTCTGGGAAGCCAGGTGTGAGGGGCCTGACTCGGGCAGGGGCCAGCTGTCCAACAGCCTTTCCTGGTTGGAGCGTGTAGCCTTCTTGGCTTACTTCACAGTGTCTGAGGAGCTTGGAACAGAAGAAGCTGATTGCTATCAATATACTCCTGCATTTGAAGGGAGACAAAATTGAGTCCTGCAGCGACTCACGCTGGTTTGAGGGGAGCTGGTCCCAGAGCCTGGAGCTTCTCTCTGTTCTGCTGTGTCTGCTCCGCATGGCCCAGGTCAGGGGTGGGGAGGCTTCCAATCCCAGGCCACCTCGCCGCCCCCCCAGGATTATGAGCAGGGAGGGAGAGATAAGGAAAAAGTGGGGACCGCCACTTGAAATCCCTGGACCACCTTGCAACCTTTGAGCAGAGTCTCTTGAGGGGTTACCCGGTGCCGGGAAGAGAGCAGGGGTACTTCCCAGTGGCGCCCCAGAAAGGCAGAATGATGAGGGGATCCACAGAGGCAGGGAAGCAGGTGGCCGGGGGCGCAATCCATCGGCAACAGCAGGCCAGGCACCCCGCCAGCTACTTAAAAGGAGTGAGATGGACGCTGTGTGTCCCAGGATGATGGTGTGGGCTGCTGGGGGAACGAGAGCCTCAGGTGGGGAGCACACGCATGGTGGGCATCTGAGGCTGTTGGCGGGAGCCGGGCAGGTGTGCTGAGGTGAACTTCCCGGGGGCTCAGCCCTCAGGAGCTCTGCCCCAGGAGAAGGGCAGTTACCAGAACGCTCCCTCCGCCCCCCCCTGCCCTGCCCCCGCTGCTGACGGGGGAAGATGACACAAAGGCTCTGAGCGCCTTCGTTCAGCTCTTCTCCGCAGTACAGAGCCTTGGCAAGATCCTGGGCTCTGAAGCTCCACGGGGACCGGCCCCTTAAGAGGAGCGCGCCTCCTCGAGAAGCCTGTGTCCCTGCCAGGGAGCTGCCCTGGCTTCTGCTTTTGTTTAGGTGCCCGTCCCCCCACCCCCCATCATGTGCAGGCACCCAGCCTCCCTCTGTCTCCCTCAGACTCTGACCTGACTCTGAAATCCAGTCCCC